>NW_027210618.1:1662500-1825000 GCF_029030835.1 Brachyistius frenatus
CACACACACACACACACACACACACACACACACACACACACACACACACACACCTGAGGACAGCCTTCTTTAATAACATTCAAACGGAGAGCACAACCAATCCGCTACCTTTCATGGATTAGCTGCTAATCTCACAGAGCGAGAAGCACCTCAGGCACTTTGGGGAAAAAACGAAAAGTAGAAGGGAAGAAAGAGGAGGGGTCTCGACCTTCAAGATCAAGGATATAGTGCCAGTCAAAGACAGGGGCAAAGGAAAGTTGAGTCTGTTTCTTTTACTGAAGGCTCCACCAGCTCCACAGCTGAGGCTGTGTCGGGACATTTGGTTGTACATATTTCATTTAAACAAGTACATGACGTCCACATGTTTTATTCTGCCACCAGCTGGGATCTGAACTTGCCACATCCCCCACTGCAGGTGGTCTTGCTGTAAAATACTGACTTCTGTCTGAGCTTGCTAACCCCCTGACCAGCTGAAGGGAAATAAAACCAGGGATCCATGCTGTTTCTCCCAGGCTTAAATCTGCGGATCAGTCCTTTAATACACTATTCTGCACATAAACACTGAGCCATGAAATGAGCTAGGGTCAACTTAATCCTCTTTACTAGACCAACTGGTACACGTGCAACACTGCATGTGGAAATATGGCTATCAATACCGGGACCATTGTTTCTGCTGAGTTGACGATTCGGTAATTGGTGAAAGCCATTGCTGATGATAAAGACGCTCGTATATCATGCAAATGTACAATGTCAATAGTACCGAAGCGGGGCGGGATTTAATGTTTCCGTCCACAGCTGTGATATTTTATCTGTGGGCAACGTAGAGGAATAATCATTCCCTTCGGACCCTTTTTAAAGACAAGCAGATGTTCTATTGCTGGTAATAAGCAGTAGATTCCTGCGGCTAGCAGCTTAGCATCTTCCTATTTTCACTGTCAAATACAGCCACCAAGACCATAGAGGTGACACTAAACCCAGAATATAGGCATATATTAGCAGAAGCACCCTGGTGTTGTTTTCGTTTTCATTTAAGGTCAGTGAATATCATTGCTGACACCCATTTTGCCTGATAATTCCGCTTTCTAATATTGTCGAAGAGGCGAGATGTTGCTATAGTAGTGACTGCGTTCAGTATCAAGCACAGAGAGCTGTGATGGTGGATGTGTGGGAGATCATACTTCAATAACTCAGCGGGGAGATCACGACGGTAATTTGACTGAAGCAGAGGAAAAGTCATTATATCAAGCCTTTGCATAAGCCTTGGTTTAATCACATAAATTGACTTTTATAAGGAGATGCAGTGCTGTATATTCCACTACAGTGACTTGAAGGCATTTTAATAGGGAACTACATAAAATATAGTGACACAATTTAATCTACTGGGTTTGGGGGTATTAATCTTCATTGTGAATCTGGGGAATGAGCACACGGTGGAAGAAAGACAAATGAGTAAAACAATAAAACTTGCCCACGGCTCAGAAGACTAGAAAAAAAACACAGCGTGTGAATGAGATCACATAAGGTACAGTGGATGTCTAAAGATAATATAGAAAAGAACTGAGTAAGCAAGGAGGTTACGTTCCCTAAATAAATCACAAGAACACAAGAAAAGAGATGAATGTGCATTTGTTACGACCCTAAAAAGCTATTCCTCGATCTTAATTCTAACTTGTTTACGCTTTTCAGAAGCCTGTTCATAAAAAGACACAAAGTCACAAATCCTTGACTTTGCTCTGTTATTCCCTGATTTCCATTGACAAGGGAAGGGGAAAAGTCTGCAGGGGAGGCAGATGGAGCAGGAAATGGGAGTTTTCAAAGGGTGCTTGTTGTGTTTCTGAGTCTCACGGCTTTAATTCAAGCTGCAATGGCACAGCAGGAAGGCTGCAGGCCTGAATCCTCTGGCGTAGAGGGCGGGCGGCAGCCATAGCCTTTGCTATGCTGCCGCTGAGTTAGTTTGCATTGGTGCAAATTGCTTTTTTAATTATAGGCACAGAGGAAATGCAGCATGTTGCCACCTCTTCAGAGATGATACACACGGGGAGCTACTTAGCGTCGTGTTTCACAAACTGCAAACAACTGCTGAGAAATGAAGCAGATCTGCTCGTCACTGAGCAATGACATTGTGTCGTTCTGGGTGAAGGACAGGGACATTACATCATGGGAGGATTACTGACTCTTGGTACTTTACTCAATGTGTGGACCTGCGTTCGGCATTATAAAAAAGCCATAATTTTAAATAGACGCACGGGTAACCTTACAATCCTTTAAGTCTTTCAGTTTTTCCTGCAGCATCCTTCACTCCTGACATTAAAATAAATCTTTGACATTGTAGAATTTCTTCACTTCTTTGTCCTTCCCACCTCGTTCTCATTAAATCCCTGTCTATACATTTATTATTTATTCAATAGCTTTACAAGGGCTCTGGCATGACGATATGGAAATGAAATAAATTCCTACTTCATACCAGTTTATATGACTATATAGCCAGATAAAAATGATATCAATTTTTCTGTTGAGCTTAAAGATTCCCTCAAGTTTTGACCGTGAGTGAAACAAGAAATCGTTCACACCGTCTTACGACTAGAACTTTGTAAAATTGCATTTCCTCAAACTTAAAGGTCCTGTATTGAATACATTCAGATTTGTTTGTTTTGATGGGGATTATAAAGCAGCCAGGAGTGTAAATACTGTGAAACTGTCAAAACACATGCAGAAATGCACATGTATTCAGCATTTGTGCTGTTTGGGATGAGGCGTTTTGATCTCACGTTTTGAGGTTTGTGATGTCATAAACTCACACTCATGTCATATGTCCACCCTCAGCACGGCCCACTGTGACATTTTATGCAGGAAAAAATAAAGAGTAGTCATTCTGTTGCAGAGCTAGCATGCTACAAGATGAAAGAAAACTTGTGGTTGGCCTGGATGTGCCACTCAAAAAAGAGTCTGCCAATAAGATAAGAGGGTATGCGCCTTAAAGATGTAGACACAAAACAGCCTGTCCTTAGTGGAGCTCCAGAAAAAGTTTAAGGGGGCGGGGTTACTACACTGATAGTTTTTGGTACTTAAAACCACCAAAATATATTCTGATGGGTTTCAAGACTGCAAAAAAATTATAAATAAAAGTAGGAAATCAGGAGACAAAAGCAAACACACCAGAAAAGTGTAAAAAGCGGGATATTTAAATTTCACAAGAAGATTCAGATCCTGAAAAATGACCAAGAACCATATGATTTTCAGCTGAGTTTACAATATGCATAATTATGGAGGGAACCTCCATTGCTTGTGTGCTCAGATGTCAAGTATGAACCCCAATCTTAATGCTTTCAATCTGCGAGTCTCGTATTTCTTCTCATCTCTGATGTGAGCAGAAATACCCAACATAAAAGAAACAATCACTTGTGCCTGTGCTGCGCTGTGGGTTGTCCATTCCGAAAGAGCTGCCATAAGATTACTTTATTTCTCCTTCCATCAGTATATGGATGTTATTTGTTTAAAACATATCCATTCCTTCAAAAGGTAAATATTACTTGTGCTCTTTGTTTGGACACTGACTGATCAAACGACATGATGTAACACGGATTTATTGCTATTCTATATAACAATGCGTAAAAATAGAGTGGCAGAAGCCGTTAGGACCAGGCAGTGCTACAACCACAATCATCCACAACATAGACAGAGAACAAAGACTGTGGATAATCCGCACAATCTTCTTGGATTGATTTGGTTTGCTTTTGAAATTGACTTTGTTTTCAACTTTGATCAAGAACAAATGGGTTTGCCGCCTCCACTCACAGTCTCGCTGTTTCTCAGGTTCTCAGTGTCTTCCCTTCTCCTCATCACACACACACGGAGTACATTCGCACACCATATGAAGACTGTACACACACACACACACACAACTAAACACAAACATGGCAGAGAGTCCACAGACACTTTGACATTTCTAAAGAGGCCTGAAGTTAATCTTTTTTTTTTTTCAAAGTTAAGTTTAAACAACTTTTAAAAAGTTTGGAGTTATAAATATGTTAAATAGCAGACAACTGATTTGTCTCACAATGTAACAGAGTTAAGAGATTCAAAATCTTCTTGTAGGATAAATCTATGTAATTTCGACAAACCAGGAGTTAGATATGCTTTGTAATCTACACAAAGCAGACGCAATCCAACATTGATGCAACACTTTCTATCAGTGTTCAGAGTTTCCTCCGCTCTTAGCTCGTGCTGAATCACAGTATCAAGTAGAAAGGCTGGTATTGATTTGTCAATGTATGTATTCCATTTTAATATGGGGCTACTAATAAGAGCAAAACCAATAGAAGCAAATCAAAACTCTGACATTTATACCTACACATCAAATGAACGGGCCGTGTATAATTATAGGGTGACAGATTCACAGACGAGTGTGTCTAACCAGGTGCCGTCTGGGTTATGAGAGCAAACGGGGAGAGGAGGTGTAGCACATGGGGTCGGCTTACAACGTGTTTTTGCAGGTATTGCTTGATAACTCTGTCTCCCTGTCATAACATGATTTTCTATTACACAGCTTCCTTATTCTGTCTCACACAGCACTCCGATGTTGATAACTCACAATGTTTATATCCGCATGTCTGGCTGCCTCTTCCTCTCTGTGTCTGCAGGAGTCTCTGTGTCTCTTGGCTGAAGAATTTATCGTTATGAAACCAAATACCATCATTCAGTGTATGACTAAAGACTCAAATTGAATTACCTCTAGCTGGCACTAATCTTCTGTATGTATAAAGGTCTCCACGTCCATACAACAACAACAAAACATCCTCATGTGTACTACTTGAAGCGGACGCTCGTGGATTCAGGATATGAACAGAGCCTATAGTCTCTACTTGATTCCAGCCTGTCAAAAGGCCAGCGGAGGAGCTCACCTGTGCAGGAATAGTCATCGATCCTGATGTAGCCTGTGTGGCAGATGCACATAAAGGAACCAGGGGTGTTAACGCACATGGTGTTCTCCCTGCAGTAGTGCTTCCCTTCAGCGCACTCATCAATATCTGAAGAGAGGGAAGAGAGAACAAAGCAAGGTGAGACGTGGATTGCTGTCACAGAGTATTGTGTCAATTGACAAAAAATGACGGCCAGCTGCACACAGGAAACAAAATTGGTGATTGTTCCACTTTGAGGGTTGATGTATTGTTGACCTATCTATCCAATTGTTACTACAGTCCGAAGGGAGTTTTGTCACATAAACATAAACATACTGTCACTTGCTGAAAGAACTCTGTTGTTCTGTTTGGGTCTTCACATCAAGGAGGCACCTTCACAGCACTGTTATGGTGATCCCCAGTGTTATATTGTGGCATATTTTGGGTGTTTCCCCCAACCACTTTGTGCAGTTTGTTCTTGTTGGTTCTCGCCACACAAGACTCCCAAAGGCTCCTGAACAGAAAGGGTCATTTGTCTTCATCAGTGAGAGGCAGAGGTCGAAATGCCGAAGGTCCATGAGAGGTGGGCACTGAAGCACTTAAGCTTGCACCACTCGATTTTCAATCTATTAAAAGTAAAGCACTCAATATTATGGCTTAGATGCTTCTGGTCATTCGGCTCATCTCGGTGCTGTGAGCTTACTTTACATTTTAGATGCTGTAAATAGATGCTGGAGAGTCAGGATTATTCCACCGGAGAAGTTCATTTAAATGACTGTGCACACAAAGACAGGTATTTTCGCTGATTCTGGCTGATTAAATCTATTCTCAGTTGGGCAGTACATGAGGTCATCAAATAAGAATGTGTACAAAAAACTATGATATTGTCCTATACTAACAAGTGCAACAAGAGAGTGAAGGTGATGTCATCAAGCTCCGGCTCTTCAAAGGTCCAATCACGCAAAATAAGTGAAAGCACCTGTGTCAGTATACCATAGGTGTCTAAGTCCCTGAATGTTTCTCTTAATGTATGACTTGTCTGTACAGAATTTCCATATATAATTTTACATAATGTATCCTCTTCCCTCCAATGGGACATACAAAAAGTGAATCCTCTTTCAGTCTTAGGGACAGAAACAGGACTGTTTAGACAAACATGGTGTCTGTGCTCGACTGTGGCAATAGCCTTCATTCTCATGCTGCTTGCTCTTCCTTGAACACCTTGATGCAGTTCATCATTGTGCTTCGCATTTCATTACAGGAGATAAATGTCATACTCATCACTGTATGCTGTATGAAAAAGTAGGCAACAAGAAGAGAACAACACTATAATTTCTATTCATAAAGGTCACCTGCAAAAGCTACCACAGTATATTAGTTCTCAGATTTAAAACTACTGCCCACCAGATTATCTCAGGACTGTTTAATACTACATTATAGAGGATTTTAAAAATGGAATGTTCCGTCCTACTTGCCGACTTTTGATTCCAGATCGAATGATGTGTTTTTATTACTGTTTGTCTGGCTATATATTTCTTTCTCTCTGGGCTCAGTTAAAAAATAAAGGTTATAACTTCCACACATTTGGTGGGATAACACCCTTTAACATCAGGTGGTTAAAGGGCCTGCTCTGCATTCACTAGCTTCATGGTGTGATTTCAGCTTGCAACAGCTATCTTTTCCTTGATTTTCCCTGTTTGGCGTCAATAAAATGTACCTTTTCGATTGATACATTGATTTTATTGCCCTGTCATAATAACCCCGCATATCTATACCCAACTTTATCTTTGGAACAGGAAGATTAGCCAGGAAAATTTAGAATGGCAGAGTGGACATGCTGTGCAATGTGAAAATTGTTAGTAGTACCAGACCCACTGAGAATCAACAAACGGCTCTTAAACTCAGTGTGCACATGTAGGTGCTTTTAGTTTACTGTTGTGGTTATTTTTCCAGCTCATTACATAAAAAAGGCAGCCATTTCCAGCTAACAAGTTCAGGAGCTCAGGAAGGGTGCACTCTACCAGCCTAACACAAAACAGCAGAAATGTGAAGAAAGTCAAACACAACAAGATAAATGCTGCAATTTTCTGGACTTTGGCAATTGAGCTAAAAAATGGAATGGACAGGCATCATGATAGTTGGACTGAATTGCTGTTCACTTCATTCATTCAGCAGTAAGTAGAGAGTGACATCTCTGTCCCGCTATCATCCATTTCTGTTGCCACTGAAACTGCAGCAAGCCGCTGCTAAGAGCGTTTAATACTTTTCACGTTGATCAATGAAATATGCGATTGAAGAGCAATTATTTCTGCACGTTGGCTTGTACGGCTGGTTTTCTGTTGATATTTTTCATGAATGTAGCTACATAGCCAGCTGGCTATGTAACAAGATAGCGTCCCCTTTTTTTAATCTCTTTTTATTTTATTTTATTTCACTCTATTAATCCCGAGGGGAAATTTCTTCACTACAGCAGGGGGGCTCTCAGGGGGGAGCTGCTGCAACAGGCTGCCACTTGCGCGGCGCCAGGTAACCTGACCTGAGGTGCATGTTTTTGGGTGATGGGAGGAAGCCGGAGAACCCGGAGAGAACCCACGCAAGCACAGGGAGAACATGCAAACTCCGCACAGAAAGGCCCAGGACCGGATTTGAACCCGGAACCTTTTTGCTGTGAGGCGACAGTGCTAATCACTGCACCACCGTGACGCCCTTTTTTATAAGACGGAGAAATGCACAAACCAGTATCTGTGACACATTTAGGGATTTTTTTTTTTTTTTTTATTTTTAAATAAAATAGCTTAGCTTGTATAAGTCAATTGTTTGTACATACATACAGTACTTATTTGCTAACGTGTTACCATAACAACTTTATAAGCCAATGCTGTGTCGGGGCTGTGTTTCAGTGAGCTTGTTTCGGATGCTTTCTGCATCACAGTAATTAAAACTTGGTTAGTGCAGCTTTAAGAATATAATTTATTAGATCGTCCTTTGTTTTTCCTTCTCACTCTCATGATTCCATATTTGGATCCATATTAGCTGTTGCCCTAGCAACAGCTATTCCTGGGTTCTAAACTGCATGCCAAACCTTCAGACTGAAGATGCACAACACTGCCAGGGTAAACAAAATAATCTTGATAATGTGATGCAATAAAATGCAACTCAATGCAAATACAAGTCAAACTGAACAAACCGAGCCGTGTAATACACCCCACTGCTTCATTCGTATTGATAGTACGGGTCAAATGTAGGCACTTTTTGAAAGACAAGTTCCATAATCCTTGACATTACCAATTTATTATTCATTCACTGTATTCAGTGTCTGTAAGAGCACAAGAGGACATTCACCCCTGACTATGTTCTGTGCCAAATGCTTTTGCGAAGAGCACTTGAAATTGAATTTCAATGGATTTGCATTGGCATTCACTCAGCTTCCATGTCCTTGGGTAGAGAACCGCCCACCACCCCACAAGCTAAGAGCTCAACACCTGCCTACAACTGCAGCATTCACATTTCCTTGGTCGTCTTGCTTTCACAGTTCCATCAATACTTGCTGCCTCCAGCTATTCAGAAGCTTCACCGATAAATGAGGCAGGCAGACAATCGCACACTACCTATGGAAGTACATGTGTCCTTCACTAAATGAATGGGGGCCAATTAAAACCCTTACTAGCTTTGAAAGAGAGAAAAACAGAACGATATGGAGGGAGTAGGAAGAACACATTTAGAGTGAAGGACAGACAGCAGTGCAGGTAAGTAGAAGAACTGGATTAGAGACAAAAACAGAATCACAACAAGCTATACCGTAGAGATAGACAGATGGAGAGAGAGTGACTGACTGAGATTGTGAAGTGAGAGATATACAGAGGGTGGTGAGGAGAAAAGGGCAGGCAAACTTGTGGATAGAAACATAGAAAGATATAGAATGAGAAAGTCAGTGTGAAGTAAAAGTGTGGAGAGTATGGAAGAGTGAACAACTGCGATAGAAGGAGATTTAAATGACAGAGAAACAGAAGAGAAAGCAGCAAAAGATATTAACCGTCGCTGAAACGAAGTAGGAGAACAAATTCAGTCTGTCCGCAGTGGTAACCTTGAGCAGAGATCTTGGGTGACAGCTTTCCCGCTCTCTGATTGGTCATCCGTGGTGCGGCTTTGATTTAGAGCCTATTAAGTACAATCATCCATCCCGCCCCTGGTGACAGCAGTTACGTTTGTTAAAACAATATGTTAGGAGGTGAGATCATGAGGGGCGCAGCACGAACGTGTGGGGGAGAGCAACCATCTCCATCTCCATTAATGCACTCTATTTTCTTGATTGGCCTGTCACACTGACACACGTGATGCGTCTAGCAAAGTGGCTTGGCTGGCCACGAGTCAGCAGCGGCCTTTATTGCTGAATAAAGTGGTCGGGGTCAATCTGTTGCCACACAACAATGGATGTCTACAGAATGTCTTCCTTTTTGTTCTCACCTTTTTACATTCCCGCATAAGACCTGAATCAATCATAGTGATATCTGGGGAGAATGAGTAGTGTTGCATTATTTGGACAAAAAACATGCTTCTTTGTGCATAACGATGGACATTTTTTTAGTTCCTTCTATCAGACCAGAATAAAAAAATATGTGCAGTTCTCTTATTATCATTTATTAAAAGAAAGGAATGTAAGCTATGTAATATTGTAAGTAATATAAGTAATATATCTGTCATCAGTGGCAACAGGGCCTGTTCTATTTATCTTTGCACTGCCAGGTAGCAGTACCATTTGTGCAACATGTTTTTGTTTTTTTACACCTGTGTTTTTATCCAATAATTTATCTCTTATTGTGAGATAAATGTGGAAAAACATGTTAAAAAAAAAATCAAATTTATTTAAAACATTAAAATATATTTGATGACTCATCTTGAACTTGGTGTATGTACCAGTGCTAAGTTTGTCAATAAAATCATGACAAAAAATATTTAAAAATAATAATAATAATTATACTGAAATGTTAATGAAAGATTATTGATGACTCTGATGTCGGCCAAAACTGCCTTTGTGCCACAACCTCCATGAATTCAAATACAGAGTAATACTACATATGCTCTCACCAAGTTTTGTTGCGTTGACATTTCAATATTCCCACTGTTGCCCATTCAAGTGATCCTGCAACTATGTAAATAGGAAACAGCAGCTTATCCCTCCCCGCTCGCAGGGCATGGAGTTTCTAATAGGGACCATCCTCACTATCTGCGTCTCATACTGCAGTGCGCCAAGGTCTGGGAGTAGGGAGATAACACTGCCATTGCCTTTGGACGTCCCACAAAGACACCCGAATCTGTGCCATTCCACCAGCAGCCTCTCTCTCTCTCTTTATCTCTTTTTCTTTCTGTCTTTTTTTTCTCATCTATCCCTTCCTATCCTATCCCTTCCCGAACCAGCTCACTTACTCAAGCAGATGGTTTTGAATAAATGGCGGCAGGACCAGGCTTGCCAAAACATTGTCTGATATTCCTCAGTAGCCAGTTCCCTCATGCCCAGATATAGCAGAGAAGAGAGACAAAGAGCCGTCCCTGCTGGCCAAACACTGTCCCACTCAGCAAATTATCTCTACTGTTGGCCTTGGTTCCTCATGGGTGGAGAATGGAGTCAGATGATGTCACAGGGTGTGTTTTTCAGTTTAGGGGGGTATTTGTGGATCAATTACTGAGTTATATAGCTGGCGTGTGGGATGTGTGGACCTGTTTGCAGTCTTTATGCTAAGTTAAGATAACTTAGTGTAAGTTAAGATAACTTAGAGTAAGTTAAGATAACTTAGTGACACATTTAATGGACACATTTTATTTAACTATTCCTTTAACACACTTGTAATTATTAAAAGATCATAGTGCATAAAGTGCAATTTATTAATTTCAAATAAAACATTTTAATTAGCATTACACCCACTGTTTAGTTTTAAATTAGTTAATTAATCAATTACGGTGCCAAAAGCGATGTCTATAAATTGATCATTTTGTTCACAGCTCAGGTACAACCTTTCCTTTTATTCCATTTTCTGAGGGCTTGAGCCTTTTTTGATGCTTCCAGCTGTGTCTGGAAAAGACTAAAGAAGCTAAATTACTTTAAATACACTCTACTTTCTTTCAATCAGATGAAAATTGCTGAATGACAAAGGTGTTGGGTGCTTTTAAATATGTTTGCTCGTCAAATGTTGCAATCTTTAGGGATTTTCTTTTTTTTTATCTGCCTTCAAAGAATTCAGAATGAGAAAATAAATCAGTCAAATTAGTTTGTTTGAAATGGAACAAAGCGTCTCATAGATTCTTTTACCTAAACACGAACTACATATAAACAGAAAGCTCTTCTCAGTGTCTTTTCAACTTGCCAAATTGGACAATCAATCCTAAATAAACAGGCCCAAAAAGACCCAGAACAAATATGCAAAACGTCACTGTCAATTTGGGAAGGAGCGGGAGCCAATTAAGATGACTGAGTGGAAAGAATTCCATTAGGAGGAAACAAGAGTAAAAAATCATTCTGAGAGTGCAGGCGTTGTCTAAATACCACACATTCACACTGTGATCAATCACTGTAAACACTTAGAAGCCAGTTACCTGACTTAGAACAATGCACATCAAATAAGGAAAAGATAGAGAGGGGGGGGAGTCTGTGATTGCTGGGAGAATTGCAACAAGGTGTGTGAATCTGTGCTATTGTATTTTTTCTTGTCAGTGTGTGCACACAATCTTTACAATCCTCTATATTCGACAATTTCCATGAGTTCCAAGTTTCATCCAATTCAACAACACTTGAGACTCCATCATTTTAAACAGCTACTGGCGTTTGAAGTGTGTGTGTGTGTGTGTGTGTGTGTGTGTGTGTGTGTGTGTGTGTGTGTGTGTGTGTGTGTGTGTGTGTGTGTGTGTGTGTGTGTGTGTGTGTGTGTGTGTGTGTGTGTGTGTGTATTTGTGTGTGTTTATGTCATATTAAACTTGCATTTAACACTCTTCGATTTAGCATGACTCATGTGAAGCCTGCTGAATCTCCTGGACAAAACAACCTTGTTTACGTGCAGCGGGCATGAATGGGGTTTTGCTCTCCATCACGGCTCTCATTAATCTGGGAAACGTTTTCAACCGCGCGTCAATCGATGGAGCATCATCATCCATCACTCATCGCCACTCTCTGACTATTTGTAGCCTGCAGACCAGAGGTCTAAACAATGAGTAACAAGGAGCAGAAATAGAAATCAGAGCTCTATGAAAGGCTGAGGACAAGATCTCACTTAGTTCTGAAGTGTGTGTTAACACATATTTTGCTCTCTCTTCTACTGTTATAATTGCATTTTCTTGTATTTGATGTATTGTCTCCTTGCTGCTGTATGCATTTTAATGTAAAGCACAGTGAGTTGCCAACTATTTGCAACCTTGCTACAAGCTACAGAAATCTACATAATCTTTACTGACTATTTTTCTGATTATATCTAGAATAAGATATTCATGGAAATGAGTTATTAATTCACTTTTAATAAATGCATAACTTTACTGAGTTACTACTGGGTGGGAAAAATGAAAATAGATAGGAGAGATTACCCATCCATCAAAGAGCTCCACTTCACGACATAAAAGGTAGTCATTATGCAGAACGTTAATATTCATTTTATATAGTGTATCGTTCTGTTGGATCATTAGCGAAGCATGTAAATAGTATTTTGCATAATAGGTGGTAAAGGCAGAGCTACTTCGAACTATTTTATGTACTATTATTGAATATTTTGCAAGTAAAAATATTTGCAAAGTAACCTCGTGTAGTTTATAGTACACGATAAAAATATCGTGTAGTAATATCTTTCTCTAAATTGTATCAAAGTAGAGGGATTATTATCAAAAACACTAAATACTTGAAGTGACTGTAACCCATACTTTTACAATAATATATAAAATAACAGCATGACAATAATGTGGAAATAACCTATAGAGAATTATCACCTGAATCTTTATCAACCTTTAGCTTTACAGAGTTTTTGTAAAGGTTCAGTATATTGTGTAGCTGTCCAGCCTAAAATGTTGCTTTTTTGGATCACTCTCACCGCTCTCATAATGTAGGTTTCTAATGCAGCAGGTAGCTGCTGTCAGTGGAGAAGCTCTACAAACCCACTATATGCTTCCTACTTAGCACCAAACAGTGGAAAGACACAGAGACTAGCTGGTGAACACCGTGGAACATTTAGCAGCTAAAGAGACATATGTTTCTGACATTGGTTGATGGTGACCAAAAACTAAGCTAAAAGTGAGTAAATAGATTCAACCCACATTAAAAGTCAATACAACTTACATCAAATTATCTTATGTCAGTGATTTTTTTTTTTTTTCCTGTCCTCAAGTGTCTAAAAAAAACGTGTTATTGCAAGTTTACATGAAGTAGAAGTACCTGCAAACTCTACTTGTAAACTGTATATGAGCAAATGTACTTTGGTCTTATGTTGGGGTTCTACCCATGACAACTCAGTGATGACACAAAGGTTATACTGCAGAATCAGTGGTGGGTGTTTAAATTTGACATTAATAAACCTGAGTAAAAAGCATTAAATGACTTAAATGCGATCCCATCTGGAAAAGGAGCAGAGAGCACAAATCGCCCATGTGGCATTTGAAGGATACTGGTCGACCAGAGCTGAAGTACTGGTATTTACACTGGAGGGGGCTGTCTGGATGATGGTGGGATTGTCTGTTTGTGACATTTCAGCAGGGTCACGGAGGTAAACACACACAACCAGTCAGGATGTGTATATGTTGCGCTGTGTGCACGATTCATCTGAGTGTGTGGGGGTCAGGGCCCTGGCAGGTGGGGAGCCCAGAGGCTCGGGGCTCATCCCAGAAGTGATTGGGTTTTCGAGCGGGTCGTGCTCTTCAGTCGGTGCCAATTAGCCTGCTGCCACCTTGTGACATTTAAAAGACAGCAGCAGCGATCGGATTGGTCTCCGCGCAGACACGCGATACACTTACACACTTTGCGCACACACACAGTCATGGCTTGGAGGTGATATAACACATACTGTGTGCAAGCAGTTAAGACTTTTTTTAAAAAAAATTTTTTATCAATTATTACCTAAATATTTCAGTTATTGGACAAAAAAGATTATATTTAATGACCTTTCCCTGTCCAATAATGTCTCATAATTCTGTCTATCAGCTGTATAATTTTGGATCTTGTTTTGGTTGATTTATGAGCTTTTAATATACCTACCTTGTGCTATTTTTGTTCAAATTTGCTTGTAAATTTTCTTCTGTTTAGTCTCATCCGTTGTTGCAAAGTTACAGGTGTGACTTACTTTATGTGTTTATGACACGTTTTCATGTATGCTGCATCCTGCATGTGTGCTTTAAAGGATCAGTTCACCCAAGAAACAAATATAATGTACATGTTGTGTCCAAATAATGTTTTTCTAGAGTAAGAGGAGCATTGGTTCAAGACATGTTGCTGTTTTTTTCTTCTGCAAGTCTGCAGTTTTTCTTACTGCCAAAAGAAAGAAATCGATTAAAAGAAAAAACAAACACTGAAGTGATCCGACCAACGTATTGCCTGTGAAGTCAAAGCCTTGCTTGTTTCTCAATGCCATTAGATCCCCATTGTTGTTAAAAAAAACTATTAAATACACATCAGTGAGCCACATTGCTGCTCCGGCCAACGTGTCCCTCTTGTACCATTGTGGTTTATTTCAAGTTAATCCCATATACACGTCCTTCTGATGTGAGCAATCACTGGCATAAAATACTCCCTAGCAAATGTACAATTCACTCCTGTTGGAGTTTAAACGTCTTTGTATTAGAAAAGTACTTCTTTTATGTCTTTTTCTGTTTTACATGGAACGTCTTTTCTGTGACAATTTTTTTTTTTTTTTTTTAACTTTACTTCAGCAATAGGAACTAATTCAGGCTTGTGGCTGAGTGCTACAGACAAGCTGTATAGTCAGAAAATGTTGAGACAAACATGTCTTGTCTTTTCATGAAATTTGTTGACACAAAATACAAACTATTGCCAGATTTATCCTTCAAATGTCTATTTTCAGTGTTGTGAGGACTGCAAATGTAAATGGGTCTCTCGCATTGTATGGTTCCATAAATCTAATAGACTGGTATCTCAAGCCTTGGACAAGTAAAACCAAAAATATCTTCATGGCCACAAGCAGTAAGTGTTTACTGACAGTTTGGAAAAAAAAAACACCACTTAATGTTTATGCTGTTGTCTAGTTATTGAACTATCTAACACTTAAAATAACACTCTCCAGGATATGCTATGCCTCAAAATAAAATCCTGTTGCATACTTTGTCTCTTTCTATTTCTTCAGTTTAAGAGAATATCGTTTTGTATTTCCCATTTCCCATATGAATGCCACAAAAAAAAAAAAAAAAAAAAAATACTCAAGCAGCTCTTATTTTTCGAACAATTCTGACAGGGAATTTCTAAAGTAGGGCATTTCAAAACCAGACAACAATAGGAGATGTCTCTCTGCCTGCAGTCCTCTACAATGCTGAGATGAATAATGGTATTATCTCAACACGTTGAACTATACTGATTGTTCAATTTAGAGACAATCACACAGTCTGTCACTTCTCCACTGCTCGCCCCTCTGTCTAATTTTGTCCTAAACACACTCATACATGTAGCAAAATAAGCCTTTAGCCGTGAGAAGAGGATGGAGAGAAAACCAGGCTTGTTTTCTGTTCGGGAACTCAGCGCTCAAACACACACACACACACAGAGACATGCACCTGCACACACACCCACACAGACTTGCACAAAGGCAGGGCTAGTATCCCCCTGAGTTTTCCCTACTGCTGTTTCTATGAAAAATTTACACTGAAGTGATCTCATCGGCTATTTTGAGCCCATCTCTGACCTAGGAATGTTTTAAAGAGCTAGTATCTGTCTCTGCTTTTGGTGATGTTTGTCTTACCGTTTGAAAAGACTCCCAAAAATGCTGTGTGTGTGGGTGTGTGTACATAAAGCCCTACTTTTAGTTGTGTGCCTCTATCTCTTTCTGCTTCATGATCTCCCTGCTGTGTCCAATACACAAAATTGCCTCCACAGTAACTTGGACTTCTCATCTCATCTTGCAGGCATTACCGTACTGAGACTCATCAAGAATTGAAAGCAGGTGATTTCCCTCATATTTCTGTACATCTCCCTGCAGCCACAAAATAGTGCATCTGTTACATGTTCAGCCGCAGGAAGCTCAATGTTTTGGCAAGACTTCGTTCATTTTCCACACGGGACACACATGCAATCATATAGTAAGTGAGTTACAGAGACAGACGGAAAAAAAATCAATTGCTTTTCAGAGAACTCCATCAGCAAACTGAGTCAATTTCAGGTTTGTCTGCGCTGTTTCTGATGCAAAAGCTCAACACAAACATTGCCATCCAATTTCATAGCGAAAGTCAGGCTGCTCTTGAGATGAAGAGTCTGGGGCTGAAGTGTTGATGTTGGAGACACAAGTCTGCCTGGCTTGTTCTTTCACACTAACGAGATGGGTTGCGCTGTCCTTATTTCTACAACAGTGAACTGCTGAAAATGTTTGAGGAGCCGGGATATAAACATGAGACAACAATAAAAGATTAAGCAGTCAAGCGGCAAACAAAACATTTCCTGTATGTTATGTTCCAGCAGGTTTTTAGAGTCTTTTAGTTTAATGATAAAACACAGCAGTATCTGCTTAAAGGGTTAGTTTTGGTTTTATTTCCAGTGGTGCTTTAACATGTTAGTTTGGATACGAACTATAACCAAAGCTAAACAATAACACAAACTAACTAGCCAATCGAGACTGCGATACACCAATAACTCCCCTGTTCTGTGAAGGTAAGATTACTTTTTCTTGTCAAGGGAGTGAGGTGGCTTTGAAGAGACAGACAGCAACCAACAGTGACATTGGTTTGTGAACTGCTGCTGTGAAGTCTCGAGTTCAGATTTTGGCTGTTATAATCTTTCAGTATTTGAGCCAGAAGTGACGATATTAGGGGACGAGCTGGGAAAGAACGAGTGGTGGATCTGATTCGATCTGACTGGGAACCCGAGGAAACTACGCCCCAGCCATGTATAACGGAAAATGACTGCACCGCAGCCCTGTCAATCAAACAGACACGCCTCCAAACATACAGCTTTTTGAGGCCTAATTGCATATTAATTGAGGAATGATTTTCAGATGGACCGCCAGAAAAAAAGAATAAGGAGTGACTTTAGTGAACAACATAATTGTGATTTGTAGAAAAAATGTATTGACTTTGTATTTAATTAGAGAATATGAATGGGAGTCTCTGGAGCAAGAGCCTTTTTGGAGCCAACCCTATCGGCCCTTTTGCTTTTTAAGGCTCTTTTTTTGTTGTTTTGAGATCCAGAAGCTACGTCCACTTTTATATACATGTTATGGGTAAAACGCTCAATTCCCCATCGGAAAAGGCTTACTGAAGGTAAGGAAAAGCTGTGAAAATATAGTAAATGTAGGCTTAGACTGATTTGTTTTTTAGACGACACAATCCGCAGCTATGGGTTGATGAGCTTCTCTGCTGGTATAGCTGGCTGCTTTTTAAAACTTGGGACATGCCGACCCAAGTGTTAATCTGATTATGGATAGGCAACAATTACAACCCCACATCAAAAAACCCAAATGATCTCTTCAGCTGACTTTGTTATATCCATCATTTATAGGATCTGTGCCCGGGAAAATATTGACAGACATCATTTACTCCCTCCCTAAATGGCCTCATTGTATTGTGGCCTCTGGTATTCTTTTATTACATCTGTATCATTACATTTGTATATGGTTATTGATTTGTAACTGAGTAAAAACTTTTTTTTTCTTTGCTGAGCTAGCTGGCTGTGTTAGTCACTATGTCCGCAGTCTGTTAATGTGTTAGTTAGCTTCTGTTTAAGACTTCACTCCAGGGGACCTCGTGTATGTTTCGCGGATTTATTAAAGTGTTGTACACAAGTGATACTTTGCTTCATCCTGACAGGAAGCACAATGTGACTAAATTAACAGGTAGTCTATTTTTGTGATCTCAGTAAACATGTCACTATACTAACTCTTTTATTTATTTATTTTTTTAGCCTGACTCTTTAATAACTCCGGTAGCCTACATATTTCACAATTGCTTGCGGTAAAAACCTCAATGGTAATCTTACTGACGGATTGACAAACATGCAGCATTTTCATGTTGTTGGTTTAGGTGGCATTTATTTTTACGATTTATAACCTGTAGAGTAGTTTTATAATGTCTTGTATTTTGATGTTTTGCATGAGAAGTCCTGATCTGCAAACTAACTAGAAAAGCTGTTAAATAAATGGCATTGTACATATCTGAACAACATCTGAAAGCAGTGGAATATACAGTATAATATTAAGTATAAACCATCATACAGTAGAATAATAGAAGAAAAAAAATACCAGTATCTCAGAGCTGCACTTTAGCACTGGTCTTGAGTTAATGCTAATTACTTTCCACCATTGTCTGAATACTGTTTTCAAGGAGACCATAGTTAGACACTGTTATGGCGAATGAGACCATCATTTGCCATTTGATTACAACCTACAACCCACAGCATTACTCCCCATTAACTTGGGTCAGATAGTATCTGTAATTATGCAGATTCCCATGGACTAATTACCTGGACAACTGCTCATATCTGTAAATGAATGTGAGATCTGCTGAAGCTGTGAACTACTACTCTTTCATTTAGCCCGTAACCCTGGTTACGGTAACAAAAAGCTCTGCTGCTTGATTGATGCGAGAGCCTCATCTTGATGAAGGTGACAGGAAATATATTATAGAGAGTATGTGGACTGTAGATAACGAAATAGGCCAAGGCTTGCACTCACTACCAGATGCTTTAAAACTGCGCGCACACACAATGAAAGGGGAAGATCAAGAAGGCAGTATATTGACAAGGCAGCTGTCAGGGTCAAAAGCAGAAGAATCTGAATTACTTTGATGCCATGTTTGCTCATTAATACCAGAGATACGCAGGGGTGGCAGTTATGACACCATGTTTACTGCATTTTTTACTGCAGGATAGCATTGGAGATGATAAAGTTATCATTTTTTAATGATGCATCTGGTCAAATTCAGCCAATATGGCTGATGAGAAATTCAGCTGATGAACCGTCCATGTCATGTGTGAACGTTTGAACTCTTTGAGCAGGTTTCTACCATCAACGTGAAATGACCTGCTCAATGAGGTGGAGAAGATGTTTTGCAATCGCGTAGCGTAACAATGTGGGACATTCAAAAGGCAATCAAAGATAACATTGTCTGTTTGTATAAAACAGCAGTGCTGATATAATTATACTGTGTTTGACTTAAAAGTGCATCACGGTAGGAGACATCTGACCCTTAGCGTGCAATCAGTAATGACTGATCTCGCTGATTGTAGATGGCCTACCCAGCAGAGTGACCCTGAATACTTGCAAAAATAAAGACCCTCAGTATGTTTTAATATCACAAATTAATCTACTGACTGAGAAAAACAAACATTAGTCTCTCAAAATGCATTCTGAAAAGCAGTCATTACGTGCTGTGGACACAAATAATGAGAGGATTACAGTCTCCTGTCACAAAAGGATTAAATGATAAAAGCATTGTTTTTATGGCTATTTAGAAGATGTCTGCATTATTTAGCAAATTATGTTGTATGTGTTTCCATTTCTTATGTAATATATTTTGATTAAAATTGTAAAAAAAAACAGCCCAAAAATATAAACAATGCACTAAAGTTAAAATAAAGTTCTTTTCTTTTTTTCTAGGTATCATGTCAGCTGTGACATTCATTTCAGAGTTTTACTAAAATAAATACCGCTCTAATTTTGAATCCCTGACCTAACGTCTTGGATTTATTGTGTTGGATTATCTACCTCTGGCCTGAGGCAAGTCTGTGGATGTTGCTTTTATAATGCTCGAGAATGAATAGCAGTAAATACTCTACTGAAAGCTGGAAAATAAGCTGTGACATCTACGCTGACTGTGAGATGACCCCGGCAGGAGTAAAAGAAACTGCCTAACGGGCATAATATGGGCATGTCTAAAGGAGGGAAAACACCATACATATGAAAACATGTAAAGGAATCACCTATAATTCTCATGTATCCCCATACTAATGAATGAATAAAAAATGATTGATGTATATGGACGTCCCTGATTTTCCACTGAGTCATATCAGTATTCGACATGTTTTTCGAATTGTCTGTAATTGTTTTATGACAGAAACATGTGGAAATAATTTCAAATAATTGAATGAGATCAGCCTGAGACCAAACAGTCCACTGTAAATTCTTCACTTTAAAAATAACACTAATTTAAAACGTCTGTGTCCTCTTGAAAGCACAAGTTTCTTGAATGACCTCATTTGATGCAACCAGGTGCATTTACAAAAAAAAAATGCATGCCCTCTCTTGGAGGGCACATAAACTTCAGCCAAAAGTCAGGATTTGTTATTCAGAGCTGTACCGTACCTTCACAGTAGGCATTATCGTCTCGCAATGGGCGGAAGCCATCCTTACAAACGCAGCAGTCTCCTGCCTCCAGGTTCACACAGTCGGAGTGCTCCACGCAGCCGTGGCCCTCTGAGCAGAAGTCATGACCTGCAGGAGGCATGGTGAGGAAAAGGTTGAGACACAGAGGAGACAATAGGAGAGGAGTGATGGGGGCACACAGAGCCAGTGGAAAGGTTGTGTCGTAGTATCACACCCTTTTCTCAGAGTAACCTCGCTGTGGTGTCTTTCACTGACAGCACGTCAGGGGAAAATGGCCTGTAATATCCTACAAATTCTCTCACACCAGATTTCATAAAGGTGAAAAAGTAAAAGCTGGAATATGCTGCGCCAAAAGTATAAATACCTGAATGAGCAGGTAAAATTTAAAGGATCATACGAATAATTCACATCTGCTTTGTATTATTCCTGTTACTAGATTGATTTCCGTCTTTGCTTCCCAGCACAGTAAGAAAAACCTACCCATTTAACTTGCAGGTTAAAACATTTTTCCAAAAGAAAATCCATGAAAATGAACACAACCCTGCTTTAATGTCTTGCTGGATGATGATGAAAATGAGCATATATACTGTACATACTGCAAAAAGAGTTGTGGAAATATGGATGTTTTTTTGCATGTAAAAGGTTTTTGAGTATCTGAATTATGAAATCTTGGATGTGTTTTCTCTTTAACACTCCAGGAAAATAAAAGCTTCAAAACAATCGCTACATCACAACAAAGTTGATTTTTGTGTTTTAAAATAAAATCATAAATAATGACACCTCTGACTACTTGACTGACTGACTGACTAGTTATTGTTCATGTCTTCTTTTTATTATGTCTTGCAAATGCTAATCTCCCTTTATCTATTTGTCTAGGTATATACTAGAGTCTCACTGATTTATCGGTAGGCCGATTTTGTCAGCTTGTCTAGGCTTATCACAGATATATTGGTATAATGCCGTATATGTTGTCCGACATACACCAATATGAAAACTTTTTTTAAAGAACAAACTGCAGAAAAGATGCTTGTCTGTTATCTATAACTCATAATAAATGATCATTTAATAACTTAAATAAATAATCATGCTGCACCATAAAAAAAATGAATGTTATATTAGATAGTGGTAATGATATAGGACGGTGTTTCCTCATTACCTCTGCAGACTTTACAGCATCTGCCACTCAGAGTGATCTGCTCCGACTCTGGGCAGTTGAGCTCGGGACAAGGCTCGCTGGGGACCACTCGATGCATGTTCCTGTCCTGTGAAGGGCGAAGACAAAATCCTCATGAGCTACTTCTTCAGTGAACTCTGGCCACCTTCATTTGCTAAGGGCCTGAAGGTAATTATGAAGGTAATTATTCATCTATTGTGTTTCCTCTTTCACTATCCCACTCTCTCTCCTCCCTGTGTGTTCATTATACACAAATTACTCATTGTTCAATCACACTTATTTTCCAACTACTTCTGGAGGGAGACAGAAAAAGCTCTCTTCTTCTCTCCTGTTATCCTCAGCGATTTACACCATGATTCATGGTGCATCTTTATTATACAAACAGTGAATCAATCTTCTGGATTATCCCTGCATGTGTGTTTAGTCACAGTGTAAAACCTGATTAGGAGGTTCTTTTCCCCTGCATGCCTTTGGCAGATCTCCCTAATGATCTCATCCACGTACCTCCAACTGGTGCTAATTTAGACTCATTAACACCAGAGACAGTTGGACAAAAGCAATTTCTAGCACACAAATGTTTTACTAAAGGATAATCCTAAACCCTTCTGTAAACATGTCTGCCCTATGAGGAGTCATGACCTCGGCTTGTACCGGTTGAGTACGCTTGAAATTGTGCAACAAACTTATTCTCCTAAAGTCCACAAATAACTTTCTAAACAAGCCTCGGCATCCACTTCTTGTCACCCACCACCCAAAACTTGTGCCCCTCCTGCAGCCGGCAGGCAGACAGAAGATCAGAGGCGTGACAAGCATCTGTCAGGGGAAGTCTGCAGGAGTCTGCAGTGGTGGGCTGACTGACAGCACTCCCCGTCCCCACTTCTTTGATCTGCCTGGGATTGCCAGTCAGTTAACTGGGACTACAGATGGGCCAGGTGTGGACAAGCAAGCCAGACAGCTGTCTGAAACTGCAGCTTCTAATGGAGCTTTTCAGAATTCATGGAGGAGCTGGTTGATATGACAGAGCTGGGTGATTAAAAACTTCAAATCACTTTTCTGTGATTGATTGGGCCTGCCTGGCGTAATGTCATCAAGTGAATTACTCCCAAAAGTGAGCGACCCATCCATCTGGAGCACCAGGCAGACAAAAGCAAATACTGCGAATAATTGGGAAATGAATCTAATTTGGGACCCATGTGTATCTGATGATTGGTACTGAAAAATGGCTGTGGCATCCTCTGATTGGCAGGTGCACCGCTTTGGCCTCCGAATGTAAAGTTAAGCAGCAGGATGCATCATTTTTTTTAGGTCACAAAGAGAATGGTAACAAGCCAGATCAATGAAATTATGCTGAAGTGGACAAACTCGCGTGCTGGCACATCGAGGTTTTTATCCTCTCGAGGTGGGCTGCAGTCGCTATGGCATTTCGGGAGTTGTCGTGCACTGCAACATGTACACTAACAGGGCTGAAGTGTTCGGTTACATCAGTTATTGTGGGGTCGCTTTCTGGAGAGGAGTTTGATCAAAATTCTTTTTGAATAAAACTGGTTTGATTGTGTACTTGTGTGAGTGTTGACATGACTTACCCTGCATTCAAACAGCAGACACCTGCCAGAGGAGTCGCGCACAGCCTTCTGATCTCCCTCCACCAACTCTCTTCCACCAAACAAGCAGACAGCTGGTTGTAGACACAGCAGAACCACAAATAAGCATGCGAAACACATACAAAAAAAAAATATATGAGTAAAAGCACATTGCTCTCATGAAATCCACATCTATTTAGTGGCATATTCAGGATGAAAATCTGTACATCTTTTTAATGGTTGTGGCCAATCTTTTATAGAGTGATGTTTGCCAAGTGTTGGTGTAAGATATGTACGATTTGATCAGTTGCTAAAAAGAAAAACGACAAATTAGTTGTTTTTCTTATTTTTTTATGAAATTAGGTGTCTGATAACATTTACTGGAACAAAAATAGAACAGACAATTGTTTCACTTTCTTATATCATGAAAACATATTGTTTAAGAAAAATAACTAATAACTTTATCAATCCTTAAAAAGTAACGGAAAACACTTTGTGTGATGTCTCCAGCTACCAACAATCAGACACAAAGAAAAGCAAGCAAATGGCTTGATTTGTAACTTTATTTACCAAAACACAATTGATTTTACTGTATTTGTAAATGACCTTATCATTATATTCTATATATAAATCATGACATACATTTTAATTCCATTGCCTCTATCCTTATTATTAGTATTGAACCCAAGTTGTTATTTAACAGTCAGGTTTTAGTTTGATACAATCTTTCCTCATTATTTACTGCGTCCTCAAGTAAATGGAGTCAAACCAAATCAAGCATGTCAAAACCAATTAAGTACTGCTAGAGAGGAAGTGATGACATAATTAATATGTAGAGAGAGAAAGCAGCGCGCCTCACAGCAGCACTGAGGAGAAGCCGTTTCACATAATTGGGAGGTGGAGAGGGTGTTCAAAAATAATCACGTGGGCAGAAAGTGTGTGTGTTTGATGGGCAGTTGGGGTCAGAGAATTCAGACTGATATGAGGGAGGAGAAATGATTGACACCGCAGGTCAGGCCCTGTCACAAAGCGGTGTATCATGAAAGCGACAGGCTTCTGAAACAGCCATTTGACGTTCTGCTTGACAGACAATCCAAAAAAAAAAAAAAAAAAAAAACACTACAGACTCAGAACTCCTCCCTGCAAGGCCTTGTGCTGTGCGATAAGGCTTTAATTTGGAGAGCGAATCATGTCTTTGTAGTGGGGAAACTTGTGGCACTCTTCTCTCTCCAAAGCCAGAGCATGCGTAATTAGCTGTGTTTGTCTACCTCGTTGAGATAAGTGAGCGCAGGGGTATTGAGTTTAAGGGTATTACCTGCCTCGTGTTTATATTTGTGTAACGCAGCAGCAGCACATTCGGAGTCATGCTTAAAACCCCTGCGTTGCAGCCCTGACCCTCGAGGCAGTGCAAATGATGCTGACGCGAGACAATTCGAACACTAGGCTAATGGTTTCTTCCCGATACAGAGTTAAATCTTGTCTATCATTTGTTCGCAAGCAAAGCAGGAGAGCAACGGCAGAAGTGTGTGGGAGTTTGTGATGAAAAAGTTCTCAAATGAAGTCAGCTTGCTCAAGATGTGGAGTCAAATATGCAAAGAAATACTATACATCTGCTACGTTTTGGTAGCACTTACATGGTGTGTAACCTTCGATACATCTCTGGTGAGAACATCAGAAATAAGGTAAGAAATTGCTCGACTTCATGCGCAAGCTCGATCTAGTTCTATACATTGGCAGGCAGTCCTCCTGCCTTTCAAAAGCATATATATGACATATTTTTAGGTGTAGTTTGAGTTACTATCAGAACAATGCCGGGGTGAGAAAAAGTAATACCCTCTGAAATCCATTTTTATTGAGAGGGGAATTGAGAGCATATAAGATGCAGAGTGCTGCGGCGAGGAGGCTAATAAGAGTTCATTACTTAGCTCAAAGTCTTTTGGAAAAAAAAAAAAAAAAACTCGATGGAGCAACATGATGAAACAGAATTATTTATCCAGCCAGAACATGTCAGCGCTCAAAAAAATGAAAAGTGGACATTTATGAAGACAATGTCATTAGTTGTGAGTCTGAGCATGATTTCAAGCCTTCAGCATGTCTTTCCTCTTCACTTTCTCATAGCGTCAACATGTCGTGCCATAAATAGGAATTACGTCACATCACATGCAGCGATTCCAGATTTACTGGCTCATGTCTGTGGGTGACTGGTGGCCATCTGTGTTTTGAAGCCAGCTAGTGAATAATTAATTGGTCCATGTATATGCAAAAGGAAGGACTCATCTCAAGAGACATGTTAGGAGGTAGCTTAGCAACACAGCAGAGCCCTGGTCAATTGTCAGGCAGCCCTTGTGGAGGCGTTATGTGTGCTCTAAATCTGGTGGTGGAGGTTTGTATCGCCGTTGTGCGCAATTGTGTCCATGATTGTATGAGTGTAGGAGGGTGCTGAGGTCAAGGGTACTCTACTCACGCTGGCACTCCTTACAGCAGGCACCCTTTATGTAGGCAGGCGCTGTGCCCGCCGGGCACTGAGGGGGAGGGCAGGAGATGGCCTCACATTGCACCGTGCCGTTCTGGTGGATAGAGAGACACAACATAACGTTTACAGAGGGGCAACTTGAACCAAACTGATATGTTTTGACACATCACATCAACACCAAGGATTTTGAAAAATTTGACAGTATTTATATTGATTATTTCGTAGACACGTAAACATTTTTGATAAGGATCCCCTTAAATTAGATCATTACAGAACTGCACCCACATCATATAATAAGTAGGAAATAAAAAATAAAAAAAATGAAAAAGAAACTTGTTAGAGCACTCTGATGAACAAACTCTATAATGGAAACATTGTTTCTAAGCGTGGCGTTTCTGTCTTTCAAGTTGTTATTAATTGCTGGCCAACATAGTGTACAATCATTTGCTACTAAAGCAGCCTGATAGAGCAGCTCTGCAGTAGATTATACCTGTGTGAAGGTTAAAATGTTCAGCTTTTGATGAAACTGTATTGGAGATGTGTTGATTCAACGTTAGGGTCCCTCTTTAAGCCGCAGTTGGTGGTATACTACATGTTATACTGACAGGTGTTTCTATGATTTTGTCCAATGTATCAATATCAGTGAGGGCAGGCTAGTTAAAAGAAACACCTCTCTGTATGCGTGAATTTATTTTGTTCTGAAATGACACCATTATAAGTGCGGGTGTGACCAGACACCTGCATGAATGTCTGCATCCTGTTTTATCCCCACTCATTTAAATGTTTTAATATTTACAAGACTGCAGCAGATTTGATTGTGCACATGTGAAACATGTATTTAACCTATGGGAAATGTGGTTTTGGAACATTTTCATGCGTCTCATGTGAAATCTTTTCCACATATTTTCTCCATGTTATCATATGTTGCAACTTGTGGTACACATGTGTCATACATGTGTTTTTTTTTTCTGTAAAAGTTATGAATCAGCTCCTAAACTGTCGTAGAGTCCAACAGTAACCGGCATATCTAGTACTGCATATTTAAATGCTGTCTCCTTTTCTGTGGCTGTGCCTGTAATTAACATGGTTTCCACGGATGAATGCTCTGTGACAGCAACATCTATGAACCTGATCCACATAATTGATAACATCTTAATGCATGACCTTTGAATTTTAAAGGTCATAGCTAATTGCCACACATAAGGTAAGGAACATATCCCATCTAATTCCTTAATTGCAGCCCAGGAATGGCAAAGCACCGTTCCTGGCGAATGAAGCGATTTCATTGGATGAGTGGGTAGAACAAATCCCTGATGATAATTATCATCTGTCAAGAGCAATTAAGTGCGGTGCACTGAGAGATATGTGATTTCCCATTTTTTGCATGTAGGGTAGTGGTGCGTGAAGGCATCTCATTGGCTGTTTGGAGCAGTTCAGTAGTAGCGAATGAGTTTCCTGTTCCAAAGCTGAGTAGACTGACAGGGGGTGAAATCTGTTTGCTGATGTGGTACAAGCCCAAGATCTCCAGTCGCTTCTAATTCTTCTTTTGACAATTATTCACACTTTATGCAGCGCAAAGGAGACCCTTGAGAGAATGGAGCATTACTAAGCACTGTTGTTGATGTGCCTAATCCTGGGTACTGTGGAGGTTTTTAATACAGTATATTTTATTTGGTAACTGGGGCAACCCTCCTCTACCTCAAGGAAATAATGACAATACAAGCTGTCGACAAAGGGGCCCCTACACTCTGCACCTCTACCCCACCCAAACACACCCCCACCTTCACACACTTGATCAACAGGGCAGCAAAACAAAAGCCAACACTTACAATGGAAGCAATGTCCGCGTGCAACTCACACACACAAATGCACAAAGGCATGAACACAAACAACAGACATGATTAAAAATGCATGTTCTCAGACACAAACACATGTCATGTTTGCACACATTATACACACTAATATTTACCCACACTTTAATACACACACACACACAAATCTGTTTATTATATGACAAACTCAGATGCCTGTTAACATTTAATCACACAATCACATACAGTATGACAAGTACATAATTTCAGACCCAGTATGTTCACACACACAAATACACACACACTTAATTAAAATTGAATGCCCTCCTTTGCTCTTTATTAGTTTACCGTGTAGGCACACACACACACACACACACACACACACACACACACACACACACACACACACACACACACACACACACACACACACACACACACACACAGACAGACAAGCACCCGTGTGTGAAGCCCCACCGTGCATGTGCAGTTCCTGCAGCCATCTGTCCAGCCCTCATCTTCCCTGTAGACGACCCCCTTGACGCTGCAGGTTCTCTCACAATAGCAGCCATCCAGCCCATTCATCTTCTCCTCCGCCCTGGACAGCTGCTCACGCCATCCACAACACCCCCCCCCCCCCCCCCCCCCCCCCCAAAAAAAAGAAACACAAAAGGCAAGGAGAGAAGATATGAGTCAGCTTTGGTCTGTCTCTGTATTCACATGCAGAAAGCAGAGCTTCAAAAGCAAACCAGTGGTATCACAAAAGTCCCTCATTAGGTACCATTAACACCTTTCACACTCACAGTCTCTGCATCAAAAGAGAAAAGACTTCAATAATAGCCAACGTTTAATATTAATATGTCTCTGACTGCCTGTTGCAATGAATATTAATGACAGAAGCACACTGACAAGTGGATATTTTGTGCTATAGAACAAAGTACTCATTAATTTAAAGCATTAATAACTTTTTTTTATCAGGATAATGCTCTAACTGTGGACTGACTGTCAAATTAATACACATTGTCTCAAATATGTTACCTTGCTGGATGTTTTTGCCAGAATATCCTGCAGTTCCATGATTTTCTGCACAAGTCCATGGAAGTCGTTGCAGGTTGGACAAGCTGAGATACAAGAGATAATACATTATAATTTTAGTACAAGTCAAACAATTACCTGCCATTATTATAAACTATTGTGATTCCAAAATAAGATAGTTAGAAATAGAAATAGTGACATAAAGAAGAATCACGTTTTTATACTAATCAAAAAAAATTGGTTTCTAAAATAATTATATATGGCACAAACATGTAATTTAACCATTTGTTTTTATTTATTTACTTTCTGTTTGTCTTCAAGGGACTTAATCAGCAGTTCACTGCAATTTCTCTCGCATTTCTCTCTTCTAATTTTTTTTTCTAATATTGGAAGCATATTCTCAGGTGTCCCCGTCGGAAGAATGGATGAGGTGTAATCCATGTGAAAGTCATTTTCCACCATGAGATGTTAGTGTGTGTGTGTGTGTTTTCCCTGTCAGCAGAAAAAAAGGCAGTTTGTCCGTAACAAACTTGTTCAATGAAATGAGCTGTAACAGCCACCTGGCACAGAAAAGACATCTCCCTACAAAAACCACATTATCATAACACAGAAGACAAAGGGTATTACTGCACTGGCAAGTAATTGAATTGCAAAAACAGCCTTGCTTTGCATCAAAATGTTTTCCAACTCAAAGAGCCTCAAAGATTACCACTTTAAAGTCATGCTAAACTGATTTCTGAAATAAGTGTGTGAGGTGGTCGCCTCCTCCTATAGTAGGAGATTATTATTTCTGTACTCAGAAGAAATCTTGTACACTAATGCAAACAAGTGTTTTCTTTGTCCCCTCAGAAATAACAGGTCACCATGGCAAAAAGATAATCCAAACTCGCACCAAAAAGACCAGGGGTAGGCTTCAACTGACTAATTAACTATTTTGGAAAATAACATTTTATTACATTATAGTGATAGAAAAATGTGTTTCTAAAGATGCTTTTATTTGTTTTAATCCAATAGCCTTTCAAGATTTTAATTAAACAAAAAAATGAAATCAAGTGGCGAGAAAAATTTGCGTTTGAGGCAATTTGAATGAAAAATCCAAAGAAATTATATTTTAATGATTTAAGTAAGAGACTTCACTCACTTCTGTTCAGATCTGGACACTGTGAGATGTAACCCTGTGGCATCACCAGGATCTCCACGTCCTGCATCACTCCCTGCACACACACACACACACACACACACAAACACACACACAACAAACCCAGTGATCAAAGAGAACAACACCTCACAGAGAACGGACAGGCGATACAAATAAAATGAAGCATAGTAAAGTGCAGTAAGCAAATGAGGATGGGTCGGGGGTGTCTAAGCGTGCTCATAGTACATTTTTGACATGAGAAAATGTGGGACTGAAGCACAGGCAGCGCGTGTAAACACAAAGGAATCCTGTTTCCAACAGTCTTGGTAATTGTTGCAGTCATAAAACTGAATAGTGAAACAGCAGTGAATCTGAGAGCCAGTGAAAATATATTTCAGCGAAGTTGGCTGTGAGGTAATATGTCTCCTAAATCGTCGCTCTGATGAATCATCTTATATCCAGACACCAACAAGAAGTTAAGTGAACCAATGATGTGGGAGTTTCAATTGGTACATGGTATTTCTTTTTTTTTGCTCCAACCTCCACTGATAAACATAAACAGGAGACACAGATTCAATTTGACTCATAAATCCAAATTGATGATAGCTTTTTGTCCTGTGTCCGAACCCATACATACATACAGACATATACGCAGAGATACTCTGTTGCCATAGTAACCCGGCCCATTTCAACCCTTGAGTGCATTTATTACCCAAACAGAAGTGGAGCGGTGCAACTTAGGAGAAATTGTTTTTTAAATTGTCTTGCCACTTCAATTTATTGGCCATAAATTTAAAATCCTGCGGAAATGATTTGCTGATTTTTCACAGCAAAGTGCAGAAATGGAAGCAGATAGTAGTCGTGTCTATCAAACTTGTAATGAAACCATAAAACTACACCTTTATTTGCAGCCACTGGACAAATTTTACATCGCGCAAGCAATATCTGAACTGTCATTAAGGCTGCATTAGTACCTATGCTTTTTGGAGTCTACATAGTTTAAAGTCACAGTGCGACAACAGTTGGAGCATTTACTGAAGCAAATGCATCAGTAATATGATGCATTTGCAAGGGAAACTGAATGTGTGAGTGGAGTTAAGTTACACAATGGATTTTAAAAAAACAAAAAAACATTTCATTTTACTAGATCATTTAACAGTGAATCTAAGTTAGCAAACATGGGCTGATACAGAGCTGAAGACAGCTGTCAGTTATCTAATAAGTTAGACGCCTTTGTTTGTTTTAGAAATGTAAACCAATTTTGCTGACTGACATCCGAAGACCAATCTCCTATGATATCTTATTTTTGCAAACTACAATCCATCAACAGTAAAGTCTGCATTTATATACATGTAATAAAACAAGAGAAAGAAAAACACCCAAAACTATTTTTTTTTTACATATATATATATATATATATATATATATATATATATATATATATATATATATATATATATATATATATATATATATATTGACATATGATGGCATAAGAGTTAAATATACAGTTAACGCAGGGAAACAAGAACATTTATCTTTTTATTTCCCCGTTCGAACTGGGCAATGCTATTATATTAATATTGTGATATGAGATTGGACATCGTCTTAAACTTTGGATATTGTAACAGTCATATGGTAGTGTTGTCTTTCCCTGGTTTTAAAGGCTGTATTACAGTAAAGTGATTAATTTTCTGAACTCAGCTGACTGCTCTAGCTGCTCTATTGTTTGCCTTTACCGATTGCCATTTTCTAGATGCATATTACTACAGATTATTTATCAAAAATCGCATTGGGTAAATAATTGGTGAAAGCATCAATAATCATCCCTGCAATAATGTTGCAACATGAATGGAGATATTTGGTCAAAAACCTTGTGATATTGATTTTGTACATATCACCCAGCCCTAATCCCCTGTGTGTCTAACCAGAGCCTGTGCAGTAATGTAGCACTATCAAAACAACCAGTTGCCAGACTTTGCTTTGCACCTTCTGGCAACTGAAAAAGAGAGACATTTTTAATTCTCCACACTGATTCCTCTGTATCAGCGACACAGTGCTGTCTGAACCGGAAATGTGACTCAGTGCAAAACAGCAATGGGTAGGGAGAGGGCTGAATCATACAATTACATTTATTTCTTATATATTACAAAATGAGTCATGAGGAGATACATCCTGCCAGGCTAAAAAAATATATATATAACTCAAGAATGAAATCTGACTGTGAAGTAAAATTTTATTTGCATACTTCAACAGTAGTTTCTCATTGCATTTGGGATTGTTTGAATTAAAAGCAAATTGTTTCTTTCAAGTTAGGGATGTAGAACAATTTGCTTCATTAGCATACAAATGACAGCTCAGTGATGGAATTAAAAAATTGTGTCATTAGATACGGAAGACACAAGAGATTTATTTATCTTACAATGTGTACAAAGAAGATATTGATTGTCTTGTGAAGCAGAGGTGCAGATACACTGATCCTGATTAAAGTCTTTACTATTACTGCTGGGGCTGGGATTTTCTCATCTTCAGCATACACCCACGTACCGACATTGACTGCTTGTGTGTGTGTGTGTGTGTGTGTGTGTGTGTGTGTGTGTGTGTGTGTGTGTGTGTGTGTGTGTGTGTGTGTGTGTGTGTGTGTGTGTGTGTGTGTGTGTGTGTGTGTGTGTGTGTGTGTGTGTGTGTGTGTGTGTGTGTGTGCACATGTGTACTAAAGAAGCAGTGTGCGTTTTAAAAAGAAGATGTGCCTTCCCAGCAACTAATCAAGGCTTCAGAGAGTGGCGAGGGAAGATGCTGCTACGTGACAAGATTAGTGGGTGACCTCCAAGGCTTCTTTCATCAACCAATTAACACAGGGGAAATTCAACCGCCAGGACACGATGTGTAAAGTATTAACAGGTACACACATGCATACACATCACCGCACCATCAAACACAGAGCTGGTCACCAGCAGACTGATTAAACTAGTTGGTAAGCGGACATTTTGCCCCAACATGTCTCCGCAGATGGGAATTTTTGGAGCACGGTCCCGTCTGAAAGAGGCGATATATGTCTCTCTGCCTGATAAACAATACTATAGACTAAGCTTAATGAGCATAGTCCAGAGGCTATCTAATGATTTCTCCGAAATCAGCGTTGCGGGGTTGCTGAGATAATTGCACTGAGCTTAGCTGCAGACTAAGGGAAAGGGAACAAACAATGACAAAAAAATGTCAATTGCTGCGGTAGGCAAAGCAACCCTCAAATTAAAATGGTAAGCCTTGAGAAATGCATGCAATTAAATCCAGCGGCTATAATAAATAAAACCAAACAAGGCACACAAACAAGGAGAAGATACAGTATAAACCAAGATTGAGGGTGGGGTGAAAAGATGGTGCAACAGCTGAAATGAATTACTTGTTCTTGCTATTCTGAATCAATTATCGCTTAGCAATATGACAGATCAGGAAAGGCATCAACATTCATGTATTCTGAGAGGGAAGTTTGTGCTGCAGCATTAACCTTGAAGAATCCATGAGCAGCGTTTCTCTGTCCGAGCCAGAAGGAAGTATCCTCAGGTATGTCCATGTAGGGGGCCTCCACCACCCGCTCATAGATCCTGAAAAACATAAACAGGAAGTGGTCAACAGCTACAATCACAACATAGACCTCCTGAATGGTACTTGTTCCGGTCATGTTATCAGTAGCCTCCACACTGCAGGCCCTGTCCTTTTAAATCCCTCTGTTAACTCTTTCCCTGTGGAGGGCATAGATAGCCACATGCTTTCAGCGATACACACGGTGTTGCCGTCTGCTTCTTTTACTGTGCCAAGGAGGATCATCACACAAAAACAGTAACACCCGCCTCATACTATATACAGTACATGTAGCAGATGCACGTAAAATGCAGGTCGACTCAAGGTGCATTCACCCTGCATTGGACTCAAGAAACAGCTGACCGAGGTCAATATATGGACAGTCACAGAGACTAAAATGAACATCGTTCCATCTTTTAACTTATAAAACCACAGAATCACACTTAAAAGCACTGAATAATTACCAAATTAGTACGCTCTCTTTTTCTTTCTCTCCTTTTAGTGAGTTGGTTGAATCATATTTAATCTTAAATATCACATGTTTATTTCTCCATGCCTTACAGAAAAAAACTGTTTACCAAACCCTGGCAGCCCCCAACCCTCATTAACCCCTGATCTGTGAAAGGATGATCAAGCAGGGTTACCTGATTAGCATTAACCCATTATAATAGATGGCTGATGCAGGTTTGACTGGCATGACTGGGTCAGTCTGAATGTGGTATACAAGATAAGGATGTGATCCCTCAACAGCTTCCCGCCAACAAACACGGACAAATGTGTTGAACGGAGCAACCAGCCAAACCTGAAGTCCTGCTAGTGCTGAACCAGAATCTGTGCTGCATCATCACTATTCTTCTATTTATATATATGTATATACTCTATATGCGCATCTCACCTGTTGCAGTCCACGTGTAGAATGACATGGGAGGCACTGACGGCCACAGAGACTTTGTGCCACTGGTCATCGGCCAGGCTGTAAGGGAACACCTCGGTGTGATCCTGTTGGCCCTTGGTGCGATAATGAAGACGCACCTCACTCCGCTGACCACTGCTCTCCAGCTCCAGGAACCTGCGGAATAAAAGGTCCAGCAACTCATCTCCAGTAACAACCACACGGTGACGGCTTCTCAGAGAATTTGTCTTGTTGCATTAAAGTCTCATTACTGAGACAAAATCTTTATTTCTCTTTACACACACCAAAAAAAAAAAACGCATAAACCAACAAAGTATCTAAACTCAGGGATCCTCTCAGCACCGTTCTGTCAGATAAACACCACTCGTTTCCAGCGCACTCGCATCTCCCCAGATCTGCAACACTATTCAGGATTTAATCACATCAGTGGTCAAACATACTGTTACTATACGGCTGTTGATGCAACATCAGATATACACAATGTTGGTTCGCATGTGGTGGTTTGACTCTTTACATTGGAGTATTAGTATTCTAGGAGAATCCTCTTCTCCACACCACTGAGATTCACCCAGCATAGTGACACTAATGGAAAGAGCTGCCGATACACACTCATCACCTCAGTCTTTTAAAGACAGACTTACTTAAAGTAGAGTCTTTTGCTGGAAACATTATTCAAAAGAAAAATAGACACTCGTGCAAGTGTGGCAATGGAATTGATTTATCTACAAACCACATCTAATAGATTTGCTCTCCACTAGCCATGCATGTACATTCATCCTGCCTCCATAAATGCACTAGCTATCACTGCTGATGCTGAATTAGTCCTTGCCATGTTTCCAAATGAAACCATGCAGCGTTGCTTTGTTGCATATGAATGGCTGGGAAAGCTAATCAGCAGTGGGGGGAAAGTCATTAACATCCCTGTGAGCGCTCTTCTCAGGACTGACTTTAATGTACAAACTGTTCAATCAACGTATTATGTGGAATTCAGATTGCTGCTCTGATCATCCAACGGCTCAGCTACCACAAACTAATGGAAAACATTAACATGCTAACTGCAGATAGTGTCTCATCAGGTTTCGATTCACAATTACAGGCTCGATGTTTGCATCGTTGATGGACTGTGAATAATACGCTGGCATACAGGGTGATTTGCTTTGTTTACTCGAGTGGGGTGTAAAACATCTAAATGTTTATCAAATACAAATATTCAGTCTGCTAATATGACAAAAGAGAGAGCTACTAACTTTAGAATACAACTTTAATTATGGTCTATCAGGGGGCTTATGAACAGCTGCACTGTACTCCATGTGACATTCTGTGCTAAAATATGCTTCTCAATTTAACTTAACTGGTAAAAAAAAATTTAAAAAATGCATTGGGCTAATATCGTCTTCCCTTTATCTGTGAATAATAAAACCCATTTTAAACATATTATAATGAAATGAGAACTGGTCCTACCTGTGCTCCGAGTGATGGATGGAGAGGATGACCCCGGAGTTGAGGTGATCTTGTTTGAGGGTCACCAGCACAGTAAACTCATTCTTGCCTCTCAGCTTCTGGACCATTTGCTCTGAAACCTCAGCAGGAGCTTTCACTTCCCTGGAGGACCCTAGAATAAGGAAGAGAAATCATATTATTTACACCATAAAAAGACAGGCAGACAGTCGTTTTTTTTTTTTTTTTATCAGTCTAAACATCAACAATAAGAAAATAAACACTAGTACCAACAGTGTGTCTTAAATATCTGTGCCAGTTTAATCCTGAAACAACTTTTAAAAACCCACATTGATGACAATAATGACTATTATTGTCCATGGCCATGCTTGTGAATTTTGAACAGTCAGGGGATTATTAATAAAAGCCATACCTAATCACATTCTGTATTTTGGATTTGCAGGTACAGCTAAAATCTTTTTAAAGTACAGTAAAGTTATCTTAATTAATTTAACACATTTAAATACAACAAAAGTTGATCAAAGTGCTGCACAACATCAAGAAAAGCAATCACAAAAATGTGTCATATATAAGACATTAAAGACAATATAAGCAATAATATAAATTGAAAGAAATGAAGACCAATACGAAGATAAAACAACCCACAAGGACACATATGAGCAGTAAATAATACTCAATGAAAAGAAAAAATATCTATATTAAAATTAAATTGGCGCTAATCTGAAAATGCCAGTGAAAATAAATATGTTTTCTGTCGGGATTTGAACACTAGTAGTGAAGTTGATGACCTAATCTGGAGGGGAGGCTTTTTGAAATCTACATATTTCCAATTTAGATTTTCTTTCCTGCACAAGTCAGTTAAATACCAGCAGTTTAACTCTATTCATAGTTTTCTGGAATGAAAAAAACTGATAAGCCGATTGGCCACTCTATTATGAATAATAATATACAGTATTAACGATTTAGTAATAGTGAGAATTAAACTAAGTGATGAGGAAACTATGTTGAAGTGAAACTACTGTGGTGAACAAGAACATTTGCTGTTGAAAACAAGAGAACATTCTGCGGGGATTTTAAAGTCCATGTGAAGTAAATATTTGATGTATCCACATAACACACCCTTAACAAATTTGAATTCATAAATTAAAAATCAACTTAAACAAAAAAATTCATATTAGAAATGTACGGAGCAGTACAGTGCATGCAGCATAACTGCAACATCACTAGTATGATTAGAGCCAGGGATCTGTGTTGCATTTCATATCTCCCTCTCTCACTCCTTGTTTCCTGTCTGTGTCTTGACTGTCAACATACCAATGAAGGCAAAATGCCCCCCAAAAACGTCAATGTTGATACGTCACACAGCCGCACATCTAGTGCTCTGTTGAATCTATTTTACTCAGTTGAGCAGCTTGATTGATAAACTTTATCTTAAGTCGTATTTCATAAAGTTTCATGTAACCTCAAGGCTTCCCAAAATAATACTGATGCTTGTGAAATGAAGTCATCAGGAAACCAGCCAGCCTCAAGCTTGAATTGGTTTTCATGATCAGATCAGATCATTCGCCACAAACGAAACTCAAAGTCATCTGCTTGTTGCAATCAGAAGACAACAACTTGCTTCCAAAGATTATGCTAAATCAGCTCTCACACACTCAGGCATGAACTCAACAAGACCTATATGAACGTGTTGTGTTGCATCTGGCACTGAGATCAAATCTGCTGATTTTTAGGTGCTGCAAGTGGGGAGTTGGAGCTGCTCTGGTTGCCCATACAGCCTGTTGCTGGTTCACAGTCTGTCCCTCCTCAGACTGTCAGTAGGTGCTCACCACTGCTGGCTGCCATTTCAAAGATGCTCCGACTCAGTTTTCTGCCTTCATGATTCATCCCATGTCAGATTTTCTCAAGCGGTGACACCTGCCCATTTCTCCAGCATTGGATGACTGTTAATTTGCCATTAATACTGTTACAAGCGAGCATAAACTGTCCCAATCCCAATCCCCCAAAACTCCTTCAAAGGGTCAAACATGTTCTCTTTGGCTGGGCATGGGAGTCGAGATGTGATGCTGACTTGGGAAGGAGAAGTGAAAGGCTAAATGGTGCTGGTGTGGATGGGAGGAGATTTTCTGTGTGTTGTGTGTAGTTGGCCTGTGAGCTCCCGTTCTACCACTGTGCCCCCTTCCTCCTCTCCAAGTCTACACAGACGCCTATGCTTCTTTAATGGAGTCATCAATAAATGATGACGTTTCTCAGAAGCAATCACATCAAAGAACTCACTTCCAGCTATGGGATGCATGCAAGATGCCCTGGCACACTTAAGCGCTCCAGGAAGCTAGCAATGGCAGCTTTTCCTCAGTGTATTAACATTACTTCCAGCTGGTGGGAGTAGCCAATTAACACAATGCAATGTGAAACAGCAAGCAACGCCATGATGGAGACTGAAGATGCCGCGTGCTCATTGCTTATGTAAGATACGATGACGGCGTGTTGAAATCACTCTGAGAGTACACTTACTGTGCTAGCGTTAGCTTTTTCTTGATGGAAGCTTTTAAGGCCCTCGGGGATATTCCTGTCTCAACGAAAATGTTCACTATTTGTCCCTCACAAGAAAAGATGCACTGGGCAGAGTTTCATGCATTTTGCATCACCAGCGGCGTATCATCCCAGTGTCGTTGGCTGAGGTGGGACAGATGGTCCAATGACTGCAACAGGAGTTCTGCCTGGCAATAATCTGCTGCAATCAACAGATCCTACTTAGTAGCCAAATCCAAATGGCACTGCTGACAACAATCTCACAAATTATTGGGAATTATTTTTGTTTTGATTCAAATTATTGAATTGTAATTAAAGCTATAATTAAGTGTCTTTGATTTGTGTAGTTTTGTTTTGTTTCTTTCACAAAAACGCAATACGCAGTCAGTCGTATTCTGTTTTTGAAGAAAAATGAGCTCCAGCCAAACAGGATTACCAAAGTCTTTGACTAAACGCACAGGTCAGTCTATTGCCCTGCCATGCGTTGAACAGAGAGTACAGAGACATCTCAATCATGAGCAAAATGAGCACAGTGGGAGCAGGTGTCAGGGCGGGGCCCATACTGAGAGCAGGTTGATGAGGCAGGGGGATGGTTAGGACGGAGGAACCTCTACCAAAAGGCTGCTCCACAACTTGGCAGCCAGAAGTGGCCTATAAGTGGATGACTCTCATCACCAGTCTTTATGGGGAAGAGGCTACTTCAAATGGGACTTCGAGAGATTGGAGGACTGAGGCATCTTCTCATTTGGATGGAGTGGTAAGATTGGTCGACTTGCTGTATGAAAAGCACACTCATGCAAAGATTGAAACAGCGAGAGCAGTAACATCCCTGCATTGCTAAAAAAAAATTTAAAAAAAATACATGAAAGAGCAGTAGATGAGTTTGTGCTGTGATGAGCACGCCAGCTTTCCCGTGTGCCAAATCAATGCGGCCCTGCTGAGGGGGCCTTTGGTCGATTATCTATTGGCAGAGGCCTGGATGGGGCAGCCACCTGCTCCTAACGACCACTCTGATGTGAGATATTGACACAAAATAGCTTGAAAATGATGATCCTGTGCATACAATTCTAATGAGCACATTTTTGCAGCGCAATAACACAGCTCTTGTAATCTATTTTAGTTGTTTACAGGCAATGAGGACAAGATGATTGTGAGAAATTAATGTTTTTGAGACATACAGGGTTTTATCAGCTGACTAGAGCTCTCCAAAAGCCTCAGGCTCAATAGCATCCCAAGGAAGCAGAGCTTTGGGCTACAGCCGAATCTTATCTCCTGGGTACATTGTGCTTTAACAGTTACACTCAGGCCACAATTTCCATCCCCCAGCTTCACTTCTAATCTTAAACTGTCTAATGGTCTTATTTTGTCTGACCTCTAGTACACACACAGCCGTAATCCCCCCCACACACACATACACACACACACACACGCTTCCATCACTGCATTCTTATAGAAGTATATTGGCAGTGCTGCATCAATCACCAGCTCACACATTTAGCATTTAGAACAGGTGCCCCGCAGCACAGCTTCAGAGCCCAGATACACCCAGCTTTGCCTCAATCCTTTTCTCACACACTGCTTTCACTTCTACCTGTATTTACAGGATGGGAGTTTTGGTTGTGGAAAGAAATAGAGTTTCCCTCTTACCCACATACTCTGAAGGACAGGCAGAAAAGTATATTTTTATGTTTGTTACATGTCTGGTTTCTAAATTAATTATTTCCCAAAGGAAAATGTGACTAAAAGCAGTATCACTGATATTAGATAAGAAGATCATAGCCACTTCTGTATGTGAATAATGAGGACTTTCATTCTCTGGTCTCTAGTGGTTTGCCGGAACTGAATAACACCTCCTACATCTTTGCAACAACTCTTCAAAAACATTTTCCAAATAGGCAATCTTGCTACCAGTTAAGAGTGGGTGAGCCATGAGATGCACTGAACACATGGAGCCAAGAGTGGTCCGTATAACCAGGAAGGAAGGAACAAAACACTACCATAAACTGTGTAAAATGTCCTTAATGGATAATGTTTTCAATTTGAAAAATGACTGAATATAATTCAAACAAGACATTTTATCTGCAGGCCTGAGCGCAAAGGGGAATGTGTGGGAGGGTTAGCGAATAGAATCTCTCTCTAGAGGGATTAGAGTAATGATAAACTCTCCACCGGCAGCAAACTCCAAACCCTTCATTACTGTCAGCACACACGCCTCTGTGAGCACACGTAGACTAACAGGTGTAGTCTGCACCGCGTACAGACACACACAGGCACTAACAACACCGACATCTTGGCTGGCCTACAACTCCAAACAGACATCGAGCCAACACAAAAACAGGGACGGATGCAGAGATATGCAGTCAGGTGGGCTATCACGAAGACGAATGCTTACACACACACACACACACACACACACACACACACACACACACACACACACACACACACACACACACACACACACACACACACACACACACACACACACACACACACACACATACATACACACACACACACACACACACACACACACACACACACACACACACACACATACAGAGACCAACCCCCAAAAACTGGTCGTTACAGCTCCTGAATATTCCACAGCGCTCAGGCAATCTGCATTCGGCAGACCATCTCCCCCCGTTGTGTCTCCACTCTCCTGGAACAAATACTAAACTGAGCCAAGGGCACCTCCAGGACTGCTACGGCCAGCAATTTATCCCCAATTCTCCGATCGCCTCCTACCGCCTGTCTGACATTCACATATACACAGGGCTAATGACAGCCTTCCAGCCACCCAACTGTATAACTGCCCTGGGGGGACAGAAATATCTCTCCCTGCACGTTCACTGGTGCTCCTGTGTGGAACGTAGAATCAGGTTTGCCTCAGAAGGCAGCGAGCAAAAGTGACTTTGACCACAGGGAGTTGGGGATAATGTCAGGCATCAGGTTGGAAAGAGTCACTAACTTTTGGGGAAATGCAACAGAATATAGATACAACTACAAAAGAACTGGGTTCATTTTATATTTAGCTATAAAATTCAGCAATAGACCTAATAGACATCAGGTGGTTTTCACCTGCCTTATCCTGACTGAACATTTTGTTTGGTTCAGTTTTAGAAAGATAAAAATGTGATGGCAGTTAAAGATTCACCACAGGTTCACAAAGAATAACGTAAAGCTATTTTATATGTCACGCTCTACAGTTTTTCAAATTGGACAATTATTTCAGAATGTTTTATAAAAATGAGTTTTAGAAAGAATAGGGCAGATATATAGATAGAAAACTACACTTTGTACTAAAAAAAAAATGTTGTAAGAAAGAGCATCTGTGTTTATTATAGCCTCCTGGTTCTGTTTCATTTATCCTAATAGAGTACTCATATGCCTCTATGCAAATTGAAACACTTGTTGGTAGCTGTAATCATTCCTCCAGTTGATACTGACACAAAGACATTCCTTCTTAAAACAATTTTAACAATAGTGATTGGGGACAAAATCATCAGTCTTTGTTCCACACAAAAATGCAGCTTAAACTAATGTGAGGCTTCTGCAGTCTGAGTTAGGAAGTCAGTTGGGTATTTTCCAAACTTAGTCTTTTTAGTATCAAATTCTCTCTTTGTGTTACCATCCCTCGACTGTGGCTCAGCGAGGAAACACTCTGTGGAAGCACAAAGAGGAAATTGCATACAAAGAAGTCTTTAACTTTGGAAAAACCCAAATGATTTGTCTGACTTAAAAAGCTTCATGTTAGCTTCAGCTAAACTTTGGATTGGGCTTTTACTCAGAGTAAGGACTGTGGACTTTGTTTCCCATCACCTAAGGAATGGATCTGTTTGCAGTGCAGTGTGGACAGGAGTAACAATTAACAACAAATAAAGCTTTGTTATGTACTGCACATATTGTTATGGTTATATGTTGCTTTCAGGATAAAAACAGTGAACTTTTGGATCTTAACTTTCACGCTGAAAAAAGGCTGAGGGCCTTTTTCTTTCTATGCTTTGAGTTTTTGCATTTGTTATGGAGTAATCTTTGAAGATATTACCTTAAGTTGTATTGAAGGTAAAATAGCTGTAAGCATGTAAAACTGAACTGAGAGTATTATTGTTCATATTTAACAAGAAGGTTTGAGTCTAAACCAGTTATACAAGTCAAAGTAAATTTAGTCATTGAGTACAGTATGACAGCCTATTATTTTGGAGGGAGGAATCTTATCTTTGATATGATGATGAATATTAAATGAAACCTTTTCAACAAAAACTTGAAGCTGTGGGCTTACCTCCGGCAATAAACACAACTGATTAGCATGAGGCTCGAGGAAGGATCTTCGATCTTGGCCCACAAAAAACAAAACAAAAAAACAAAACAAAAATCCAGCATATTTCAGCTTTTACTGCTTTGACTTTGACCATTCTTTTTACATTTCTTACTCACAAGTCACCCTATTTTGTGGTGATGCCCTATTAAAGCAAGTGAGTCAAGTCTAAAAAATAGTTTAATGCCTTGCTTGTGCAGATTTTTCTATTTATTTATTTGAATGATAGTGGTGCATTTCCCTACATTAAATATTATTTTGCTTCTTTATAATAGGGGTGATTTTTTTTGTGTGTATTTTCAGTGTGCCACACAACCCTATTACGACAAACAAATAAAGTGAATATACTCTTAAAAAGAACCTCAGAGCTAACAGAGAACCTGCCCAGTACAATCCAGCAGAGAACAGAAGCTGCTTTCTGATATGGAAGCTTGAATCTGAGCTCTGCTGCTAAAGGACTTAACTGCCCTGCAAACTCTTACATCTGTCTATAGCTCAGTACACCAGTGTATCCTTGTTGCTGGCAGCTGGTAAGTGTAGTCTCTACACTGGAAACACACAATTGTAATTCCCATTCAAACACTCGCATACACATTAATGCAGAACAACAAAGTGGCATTCACACGTAGTGCGCCTGTCATCGTCTTCCTCCTTCATTCACACACGTGCACAAGAGAAGACGCGCACGCAGCACGGCTGTATTATAAATGAGTCTCTTCCATCCAGTTACGCTTTAGTGTTGCTGCAATCAGGGACATCATCACCACAACGTGCACAGAAACACCTCGCTGCCAGAGTTCAAACAGTCTGAGCAAAAAACAACTTCTGAGATAGATGGGATTCACACACACACACACACACACACACACACACACACAGAGAGAGAGAGAGAGAGAGAGAGAGAGATACAATTACAGGAGAGTCTTGCACTGCAGCTGAAAGGATGCTTCTAGCAATTGTGTTGTTTGCACTTCGAATGAGTTTGGTCCATACGCTTTTTGCAAGAGAGGGAGAGAGTGTGGGCGTATATGTGTTGGGGGAAGGGAGTGCTTCTGGGTGTGGCCCCTGTGCTTGTATACACAGAGATATCTGGATGTCTGGATATTAAAAACTGTGGGGGAAGTGCTAATGACATGATGATTTTTTTTTTTTTTTTGGTGAGGCTGAGTATCACCTCACATCAGGACACGAGAGGAGTGTAGCCAGGGGGCTTTTCTCCCTCTCTATTATGCCCGTCCCTGAGGTCCACCTCTCCTAATGCCATGCAATGTAGAGCTGACAGCCACCTTCAAAAGCATCAGCAGGGGTGCGCTAAACAGCAATCCCCCCCCCACTGCTTTTCTCTTTCTTTCTCAGACACACAAAAAAACCACACACTTTGGCAGACAGAGATACAAAGATATGGAAACAGCAATGGAGCACACCAGACTCACTTATCCCCACATGAACATGCACACATTTCTATACTGTGAATACACTCTCGCCTTCTGCTACTTCTCTTTCAGCTCTCAGCAGCTATACCCCTCCTCTTGCCTCCACACAGCACCCAGAGATAACAGCCTTCCCTTTGGGCAGGCAGGCGGTGGAGGGGACAGCCATGGATATGTTCTGCCTGCTATCTAATGAGCGTCGGAATGTCACCGTGGGCCTGTCTGCTGGTCCCGCCAGCCGAGCATCCATACATGTGGAATCAGCACAGTCTATCAAACAGCTGGCAGACAGCTCTGCTTCGCATTTCTCTCTCTCTCTCTCCTCCTTTTCCTCTACAACAGCTTTTTTTTTTTGCTGTAGCTTCCTCACTCATTTCTGCTTCTTCACAGAATGTCTGTTCCTGATCACAAACAAGCAGAGACCCAGGTCTACTTTGCCGGTTCGGCTCTGTCTGCCTCCCCGCTCACTCAACATCATTGACTTAACGCACAACCCAAATGAAGGATGGAGGCAAGCTCTGCCATAAATAACACACCACCTTCTCCGCCTGGGTGACTGAATGTACTTAGTAAAGGTGAAGCAGGAAAATAAGAGAGCGTAAAGACGGAGAGGTGCCAGTCGCGGGAGAGTTGAGTTTTTCATTTCGACACAAGAGCTGTGGGAGCTTCTTTCTCAAACTGTCTTTGTTTCTCTATCCCTCTCTAACTGTTCCTTGTAGTCTCTCTCCTTCTCTCTTGCTACCTGCCTGGGTAGAGCACTTCTGAGTGTTGTCTACACAGAGGACATCAAATGGCCTGCCTTCACAAAGATACTGGAGTTGCTGCTCTATGCAGAAGTGCTGCTGTCTCAGCGGCTGTGCAGGGAGATTAGAAGATATCAGCGAGGTGGGAGGGAAAAAGAAAAATGTCGACAAGTGATTGTGGTGTCTCTCTGTCCCAAAACAACATTGTCACTTTGGTACATTATGTGATCCGTGATGAGATCCTCCCAGTGAAGATGTGTGTGTCGCCACATCTTTGGTTTTGCCACTGATCTGGGAACCAAAAGCAATTTCCTCTGTTGTTACATGGGGCTGGGTTATGATAGACATCTCCATCCCTGTGATGGGGCTGTTAACAGTCTCATTTGGATTTTAATAAGTGTCTGACATCAAATGACAAAGATGTAAAACTGGCACACAAAAAAAAAATGTATGTAGAAAAAGACATCAATCACAACTGCAGCTTTGACAACTCCATTTGACACGGTGCCATTTACTAAATACCATAGATTACATATTTAGCCTACACTGCCTTTAAACCGACAACATCGACATCTGACTCAGTCTGCTGCCCATTCACATTTTGGGAATGAAAACTGTTCAAACTACTAACACACCCCAGAAGATCACCAGTGGGTAAATTCTAGCAGGGGGCCCCCTCCAGACTCACATCACCATATCTCCATGAGTGCAGGATTTCATCCCTGCCTAATCTGATTAAACTCACTCATTCTATGTTCCTTTGCGTGATCCTCCCATACTCTCCAACTCTGCCTGCCCTGGTCGCCCCACTTTTTCTAGAGGCCCTAATAAACCCTATTGTTCAGGCAGGTGGCAGTCTAAAGGACCCCAAGCTCATTCTCATTAAAACCGAAAATCCCCATTGTGTTGCTGCTTAGATTCTGTTACACAGTTCCGCTATGGACAGTAAGACTCACCTAAAGGCGTTTAGGCTGCCGTGTTATCGGATGATCTGACATTTTCACACAAAAAAAAAATCCCTCCATCAAGCAGCAGCTCACTGGAGGAGCGGATCTATGGATTACTGCGTCATGGTAGTCTTGCAAGTTGTGTAAACAAAATGTAAAAATAGACAGACATGGGTGTTTTTTTTAACAGTTCTAAAAAAAAATATATATATATTATTTTTTTTTATTTTTTTAAAAGCAGTCTGTCAGCATTGTTTCACGTTATTTTTAGACAGAAATACATTGAATGTGTGTTACGGTACCTTGAAAGTGGAAAGCTCTAGACTCGCTGTGGAACCCCTGGACCTGAGTAACTCCATCAAAGCCTTCTCCAAGCGTTAGTTCATCAAACACGCTGATGCGCAGGGCAGGGTCGACCCCAAAACCTACAACTAATTTACAAACACAGTGACATTATTAGCATTGTGATGAACATGAAAGGACACTTGTGTTAAAAATAAATAAATAAATAAATAAATAAAAAATGTGATTAAAAAAATCCTGCTGGTGTCAGGGGAAGACATAGGAGGTTACTGTACTGTGTACTGTACAAGCTGCTTGATCAAGTGCATCTGATTTTTTTTTTCTGAAAAGCATTGCTGGCAAGTTATTCAAAATAATTGGAATCATACTGTCGCCCATATATCTCGTCTTAAGGCTACATGTTGCAAGAGATCGTTACTGTAAAACCACTGACAGCGCTGTGTCCTACCTGAGAAGGCGCAGAATATGGCGAGAACCAGAAATAGCTGTAATAATCCCATGGTGAATGTATAAAAAAAAATTTAGTCCATGATTTATCCACTTCCGAGAGACAGTGTTGTTCAGTCACATACGAATGATGTATCACCCTCGCACAGGAGGCTATTACCAATCCCAAATGCTGAGCGGAGGCATCATCACAACTTTAGATGCCCAATGATGCAAAAAAAAAAAAAAAAAAAAAAAAAAAAAAAAAAAGAAGCAAATCCAGAGGACAAAACAATAGTAACGATGCGGAGATTATTCCATGTAACGCGCGATCTGCTCCATCAGCACCATCCGCGGCACAGGTGGGTTACCGAGGACGCACGAAGGGAGCTGCCCTGCCTCACCAGCTCAACAGACGCTCCTACAGCAGAGTGAGTGAGAGCTGCGCCGCTGAAAGAGGAGTGGGGAGAGAGGAAGGCAGAGGAGTGAGGAGAGAGGGAGGCAGAGGAGTGAGGAGCTGTCGAGGAGAGAGAGAGGGAGAGGGAGAGTCAGGGACTATAAAGCCCTCTCGTGGACGGAGATGAGAAGACAGGAATCCATGGGATTGTGACCACACCTGACTTTTTAAATATTATAGTGTAACCCAATCACTGATTGGAAAATAGTCATTTATGTGACAGGGTTGTAAATTAAAATTATTTCCTTGTGTGGTACTATTGGTAAAATGGAGAGTGTTCGGTTACACTTGCAATGAATGAATTCTTGTTAAATAGAAAGTCAGTGCATAGACGGGCATTAGGAAGTTTTAAGATTTACCATTTTAAGAAATTATATATGGAAATCACAGACCCAAAAATAATATTTGCATTACTTGATTCTGTTATAGCAACATAAAACCCAACCCAAGGTTGCTATTTCTCTTTGACACATCCTAATATTAATGACTACATAAGAAACAGTTTATGTTTGAGGGAGAGGGGGAATCAAACTTTACGTTAAAATTATTGTTTAGTTTGACCAGTTTCGAGGCTGCTCAGCATGGTGAACTGGGATATTTCTGTCTGGTTTGACTGACGGCGCTGTCTCCATGGCAACATCAGCAGGAAACCCAACCATTGCCATAAAATCTGATTCTTGTATTTCATCTTGTTTAGACGACTGCATACCTAACGGACAAAACCAAAGTTAGTTTGCTAATATAATGCTTTTACTGAAGGGCTTATAGATATTTCTGACATATCTGACTGGACACTTTCTGCTTTATTTTTTAATGTAACTAGGAGGGTTTTAGATTTTAAATTAGGCCTACATTCATGAAAAGTGACACAAAATAGCCTATCTAAAATTGCAACATGTAGCCTAAGTTAAAATGTGAATTGTTAAATGACCATATTTAGGTACTAGCAGTTTAGCATACTTGTATATTTCTCTCTCAATTTGAATTGATAGTTCCCTTTTAACGAGCATAATTTCCTTCTCACTTTAAACTAGCATACTTGTTTGCATGATAATTCACTTTTAACTACCGTATTTTCTTCTCCCAAGTAAACTTAACAAAAAATATATTTGTTAAACTTTTGTTTTTGCTGAAGTAAAATGTCTCTTTTATGCACAGAAAAGTTTCATTTCTCTCAAATTTTGTTCACAAATTTGTGATTCAGACTTTTGCCACCTGATAGTAGTGTCACATCAAGATGCTGATTAAACAGCATGATTACTCCCCAAAAAGGCCCCTCTAAAACGTGCAGTGTTGTGTTTATTTTTGGTTGAGTGTAGTTATCATGCTAGTTCAGTTTTAACAGGCATAGTTAACAAGAGTTTTAACTAACTTTTAACTAGTTTATGGCTGCATGAAAAGCACTGGCGAGATAGTTAAGCAACACATTTGTATTTGTCCACTGAGATCTGAAGGGTAAAACAATTAATAAAAAAAAACAATAATTATGAGATATAAGTTGGGCTCTGCAAGCATTTGAACCTCTTTGGTGGGTTCACATTGATGTTACATGAGGTCTCAGGAGTTGTCAAGGTCATATACCAATGATGGAAGTCAAGAGTCTCTTGAATTGTTTCACTGCCTGGGACGGCATTAAAAGCAGCCGATAAATGGTGTTGCAGCTCCCCCTCCTCCGTCAGGAATGTTTGTTCCTGTTGACGTTGATGGCGCCCTTTGCTCCTCTTCCAAACCATCTGTCTTCTCTGTCCTTGCGAAGAGTAGAGGTTGATGGAGAAACTACCAACTGTTTCAAAGCATGTGAGTGTCATCAATACGGAAACTGAATTGTGACCTCCAGTAAGCAGACAGTCTCAATCCTTCAAATAGTTAAGTCCTCCAGGAAAGTTAAAGTTAGCCTTTTCAGCAGGTGGTGTGGAAATTAATTAAAATGGAGTGCTTGGCTGCCCGTGTGACTCAGCCGTTTTAATGCCTTTTTGTAGAGCACAGACGTTTTGTCGTTTAAATATTTGTTAACTCGTCTTGCATCTTCTTCATCCATGGGACCAATTACCATTTTAAAGCATACCGTTTTATCAGTAGCCATGCCATGCCAGTGATTTTTTTTTTTAATTTTTTTAAAGGATGATAAACGGGTATATTTTCCCTGAATCCTAATAAATTTCCTGCCAGATGGACATGAATGAAGCCTTTTTATACAGGCTTGTTCAGAGGCAATCCCAAGACCACAACAAACTCCAGCCAATCCCTGAATCGCAGGGAGAGTCTTTTGCTGGCTGGGCTGGTCTGCTGAAGTATTTCTGACAAGTGGGCGCCAGCAGATATGATTCTGGGGATAGTTCCAGATCCTACGTATGTGGTGCTCAGATCCATCCCAAGAACCCCAGATTAACACCAACATATTTGTCATACTGATCAGCCTCCCCTTCAATACATGTATGCCAATTACATGCTTTCTTTTTATGATGATTCCTGCAAAACAGATGTGTTTTGACAAATGGGCCCTTATCTGTCGCCAATTGAGGTAACCTGTTTGTGTGTCCAGTGTGTCGCTAATGGGTGGCTATTGTTGATCAAAAACAAAGGCAAGTAATGGCTCTTCGGACAGTGTTCCATCTGCTGTGTGAAAGGGCCCCCAACCCTCTATTCATTATTAATAATACTAGAGTTCTTCTGGGTCCACGCACAGGAAATGTAATTACATTGTATTGCCCACAAGTTGTCATTTCCTAAAGTGCCATCAGGAAAATAAGAGTCATTAAAGCATGTGCCCAGGAAAGAACGAAAAGTAATAAACGCACACAGTGCCAACACATGCCTATTCTCCTGCTGTGCATGCACACACACACACACACGCACACACACACACACACACACACACACACACACACACACACACACACACACACACACACACACACACACACACACACACACACACACACACACACACACACTGAATCTCTCAGGGCAAGGACAGAAGAACAGTACAAGTCCATTCTTTCATCTCTAAAAGAACCAGATGGATGATGCATTACAAAGCTTTTAGGCTCTTATTCACTTTGGCCATAACTCCACCATATAGACATACTAATGCCATAGACAAAATGGAATCACTTGCAGTAGCTGTGCCAGGATTTGAATGCACTGCAGAAAAATCTGGCTCGTTTCCACTGGGCTCTCTTGGGATTCATTTGTTGCATAATGCTATGTTATACTGACCTTGCCTGTCTTTCTAATTTGACATTCATGCGTCATACAAAAAGACAGAATGATTCATTGCATCAGTCTGTCCAGTAATGTCATTAATAGCTATGCTTCAACGTTTTCAAATGAATCCAAATATGAAGAAAACTGTGATTTAATTGAAGCAGACAATGGACGTTCTAACTATATGATTCAAAGCATGGGTGATGTCAATAGACAGCAATCAGTTATATGCTATTAATTTTTTTTTAGTTGCATTTTGAGGCCTTTGATGCTGCTGTTCTGACAAGAGGACCAAAGCCTGTAACAGCTGCAAAAAGCTAGACATAACGTGACTCTTGAGTTTGAGTCCAGTCGGCTGAAACACAGATGGTTCTCATTCGCTCAGTGCCATCTTGTGTGCGTGGCCGTGAACTGCAGCCACATTATCACAGTGGAGCAGTACTGAGGTCAGACAGGCAGTGTCACCCTAGGGCCATCACAAGGCTAAATACTTGATGACCCGACAAATGAGTAACACAAAGTTACTGCAGGTACAAGTTAGAGCGTGAGACAATTAAATGAAATAGAGTGTATAACAGGATATTTAAGGTCAAAGGTTAGAGCTGGTGACTGATGGGGCCAAGAAAGCGGTGAAAATTTACCGTGGTGCTAATCTCTCCTGATTTACAGAGCAGTGCCACCCTGGAATACGGGACGATCTTAATTAAAAAACAGTGCACAGCATAGACATTACCTGCTTCTAAAACATTCTTTGGATATTTCATACCGACAGTAGAGATGACCCTGTTTGTCTTCCTAAATGTGCGCCAGGGCAAAGAAAAAAGCAACGCCCGATTGCCTTAATAAAGTTTTGTGGCCCTTGCGATAAAGGAGCAGCTTTGTGGAGCTCATAATGTGGCGCATTTGTTGACACTGTATCACAGGGATATTTAGATCAAGATACTACGGTGTTACGAACAAACATTTACAAATTTTTAATCAGCTGGTTCTTTCTTAGTGAGTTCACACTGTGGAAATAAATTGTGGTCAGGTAAAATAGTTCTTCTTTTAGTATGAGATCAATGAGCACTGGCTCCGGGAAATAAGCAAGCACTACTAATTAAAACAATAATAAAATATATCCTGTTAGATGCTCAACTTTCCAGTCTTTTCATGCTGCTTCCCTTGCAAACTATTATTTCTCTGTTCTTTCAAAAAAAAAAAAAAAAAAAGGTCAGTAACAGAAGCCCCCAAAAATGTTCTGTTTTGAATTTGATTGATTTGCTACATAATTTATTGAAAACTTATCACCGATGGCTTTGACTTACGGGTACTCTAAAGGTTCTGCACTGCAGTATTTTTTTTGTTTGTTTTTGATAACCTTGCTCTGCTCATGACTGGATAAGCTCATTACAATGTTGTGTGAAAGTTACACAATAAGACACTAAACTGGCATTTTAACATTTAACTGCTCTTGTGATCATTTTGGAAAATGTGCCTCTTTTGATGAGAAAAACACAGGCTTAGTACGAACAGAGACTTCAGATGAAGATTTGTAAACAGCTTGATATGGACGCACTCTTAATCAAAACATAGTGATACGTATGTTGAGCTTTTATGGACTGTCCGGGCAGTCCAGTGGCTCCACACAACCACTCCCATTCCCCCTGGATCCTATTGTGAATGTGTGCAGTGAGCTGGCTCATTGGGTCCTCTTGGTGAATGGCCCGCACCCATTCACTCAGCATACAGAAGCTCATTAGAACTCTATAGACACACAATTGTGGGGCTCACATTAGAAACTTCCTCCTCTGGGGCATGGACACCGCACACAAAGTGCCAGTTTGCTGCTAAGCTAAGCGCATTGTCCTCCTGATTCATAGAACCTGGCCCTCCATTCACAATATTAAGTTCGAGTGGTGGAATATCAATTGCGTGTGCAATGGGCCGGTATCTTTTTAAGAGCTTTAGTGGGGTTAAGAAAGAGAGAAAAGGGATCTCAGCCGGTCTGCAGAGTGCTAGCTTTCAACAGACCCATTGTGAGGATTCTGAATAAGGGACCCCAGCTTTTTCCCTCCATTTCTAAAAAGAGATGGACATCAAATAAATTCACATGAACTTGCTTCAGGGTGTTTCTAAGACCTACTGTTTAAGAATAGCCTAATTATACCTCCCTCTCCTGGAGAGCGCTGTTGGAATCTGGCTAATTACACAGTGGTGAATCTTAATAATGATACGCTCTTAACGATGCCTTTCAAAATGTGCACGAAGTCGCGTGAGACTGGTTCTACCTAAAACGTCAGTGAACACAGAGAAATATAAGTTAAATACAGGAAAATAAAATGCTCTCATGAGTGTCATCAGGGTTGAGGTGCTCGTAACAACTTTTAAACTTGCCACAGGGTCTCATTTGTTTCCCAAAGGCTAATTTTGGGGGAGAGAAAGGTGGGGCCACATGAATAAACCAAACAAATATCCTTAATGTTATCACATAAAACATACCTTGAGCACAATGGGGATCCTTTCAAAGTCTAAACAAATACAGTTAAGAGAAGCACTGGAGGCCAGTCTGGGCTTCCCTCCTGTTTTCATTCTGTCATATTAACAAATGACTCTCCAGCAAACAAAAAGCTTTGGGGGGCTATCACAGCCATCGGTCTATGAGGAGCATGTTAACACACACACACACACACTACACAAAAGTGGAAAGTGCACGCAGACTTGCTGACACTCATCATGTGACAGAGCGCTGTGCCTTCTCCACCAGTCTGAGGAATAAAACCTCAAATTTGATTACAAGCAACCTTTGGCTCCCTGGCCATCACACAATAGGCTGAGCTGTCTGGGCCAATTTCCATGCTCAGCATGAGGTATCTACACGCGCAGACTTGAGCTCCCAGTCACCCCCCACCATCACACGCACACACTGCCAGACTAGTGTGGATATGCCTGTTTACTGTGCCTAAACTCCGGGTCTGTGGCCCCTCTTGTTGGACTTTCTATTACGATGTTGAGGATCATTAGTTGCAGTGTTAAAGGTTACACAAGCCTCTCACTGGATGTGTTTATTGCAAAACATTACACGCATGTGTGTGTGTCTGTGTTTGTGCGACCGTTTATTTTATAGTTGCAAATATGCAACCTGTACAACCACTACACTGAAGACTGAATCTACTGCTGCCTGTGGAGCCACTATGTAAACCCCTGTGTAAAGGTAAATTAAAGTTCTGACTGATTGGCCATAAAAGAACCACAACAGTCACCAACACACACACACAAAAAAGTATCGGTTGGGAAGGTTGTCTTTCATCCTTCATTTATATGTTAACAACATCGTGTTCGTTACAGAGACGTTTCAGAAAAAATCGCTTCAGAGACACCAAGTCAAAACTGTGTTATGAGAAGCACAGTTGCATCCACAGAAACCTTTTATTTCATAAAATGTTAATTAAACTTTAACCTATAAAGATAATCCAAGTGATCTTGTAAAGTCATGTAATTTCTCAAATAAAACTCTTTTTTTTTTCATTTGCTGATGACTTTTGAAGAGAGAAAGTCACAACTTTGTCCACCCACACTATTTCAAAAAGACTAGGCCTGTTTTTGAATCCTTTTGCCACCAAGAAAAGCCCTCAGAGCAGAGCTTCTGAAATGAAACAGAAAGAAAAAGAGCACATTGCAAATGAACTGCTGAGAGGTTTGCACGGAGCACAATGGAGCTCTGAAGGAGGCAGGAGAATGGAGCAAACTATTTACTACTGGAGAAGACTGTTTGGTGCATGTTAAACTTTCGCCAGTGCTTCATTGTCTCTGGTGTCTATCATTTAATAGGCTAGTTGACATAATGAATGAGTCAGACCCACCTTCTGCCACTCCAGAAAGGCCCCAGCCTTATCTGAATTGAGAAGCACATTAGAGACTCTCAGCCAATCAGGACACAGCACTTTGCAGTAAGCAAAGTGCAGGCCAGAAAGAGGAAGAGCAGAGAACTTTTGTTTTCTCCAGAGTTTAATGAAGTTGGCCTGGTCACTCAAGGAGGGATTAAAGGAGAATTTAGTGTCACGGAGCTGTGACTGCTAAAGAGAGAACTCAAGTGCTCGGGTCACTGTGTGCGCAGGATGGTCTCAGTTCAGAGCTGCACTAGGAGGAATATGGCTGGCTTCCCTCCTGCTTTACCAGGCTTTGGGAGCTCGGGAAAGAGTTTTCTTATCGACAATCTGCTACAGTCTCAGACACCTTCAGCCCGCCCGGAAGGGACGACAAGCGGACACCTGAGACGAGCAGTGTGTGAACGCCCAAGAAGAACCTGGGGCCCGGTGCATGGAGCCTACCAAAACCAGACCCAAAGTCCTCAGCAGGTGAAAGACCTGGCTGGACCACTTGTGCCACACTCAGGTAAAAATATTAATTTTCATACAAGCACAGTTTTAAAAGAAAATCAAATATATTTAAATTATGTCAAGGGTTTTAAATATGTGAAGTTACAATTTCACAATCACACAGTGCTTTTTAGTTTAGTTTAGTTTTTTTTTTTCCTGCTCTTTCCTTTTCTTTATAATCCTGGATGTATGTGGAGGGGAAATATTAGTAAATATTTACAAATGATTAAAAATTGTTTAATTTTCATTTCTAGGCTAGAAATTATTCATCGGCCTTATACAATCTAAAGTAAGATCATACGCATGTCACAGTTACGCATGGTTTGTCTCATGCTGCCACCAAAGATAGATTTCTGTAAATTTGACAGACAAATGTAAATGTAAAATGAAAAAATGCTCTGCAGAATCCTCCAAAACAAATGAATAAATACTGAGATATTGAGTTAAGAATAAGTTGTTTTTTTGTCATCAATTATTAACAACATTTACATCATGTTACTATATTCTGTTTAAATGTTTAACAGAACATTTAAAAAAAATTAAACTGAAGTATTAATAAATTAGGTCAGATCAAATTGAACAAAAGTTAATTTGCAATACGACCAAAAAAAAACCAACCAGTGACACATACCGTTTCAGTCCACAAACAATCTGAACACTCTCGGCTTTGCTAAGCAAAAGCAAACGTTTCCAGATTTGTACTTATCTTGCAAACTTTTTTTTTTTTTACAAATACGAGAGATTTCTAATCAATACATACGACAAAGTTAGGTCTCCAAATGCGCTTAGAAGTTGTCTGCGATTCGAGCGAAACGTCCCACCTGGCTATCACATGACCACAGCTGACTGTCACCATCTATCTTTGCAGGTGTGCTGAGCAGTGTTTTCTTGCGGAGCCCGCACTATCTGTTGGCGTGCTGCGGTGGGTCCAGCCCCCCTCCCGTCTTCTCCAGTGAGTGTTTTATGCCTCATCAGCAATGCCTCAGCTCCTCTCTTAAGCATTAAGCAGCAGGGTCTCCCATGCTCTCCACAGCTAATTACTGATGCAATGCCAAAGAGCTAATTCTCCGTTCAACTCTGCACAGCTCTATTCATAACCATTCACGGCTTGTTTAGGAAGGGGAAGAAGGGTGGGTTGCAAGGCTTTTAAGAGTCCCAGAGGCCCCCTATTTTGTACTTGCTAACACACACGTTTACCAGCGCATATATGCAGAGCTAATACACATCTTGTCTTCTGTCATGTTAAGATAATAATTGCCAGTTGTAGATTCTGACTGCTGAGTAAGGTGAAATGTTCCACAGCTTTGCACTCCCTCAGTCCATGAATGAGTTTGGTTGTGAAATTCTTTTTTTTTATTTTTTATTTTTTTATTGTCAAGCTGAATGAAATGTGACAACGTACACACATAAACCACATAAAGTGGGATTGCATTTGACATGTAAATGTAAAAATGTAAATTTGCGTTTGAAATGTTCCTTGTGTATCATTCAGGACTTGTGCAGAGTACTATATCAAGCTCTGGTAGAATTAAGTCAAACAGTTGTCTTATTTGGGCATTGTTCCTCAGCAATTGGAAGTTATTAGTTGCTGTCTCCTGTGATGGCTGTCAAGAGTTGAGGAAAATAGCACACATCAGAAAGCCCTCATCCCACAGGTCCTTGGAGTCCTCTTAGTGGGTTGACACTTTCCCACAGTGCCCAGCAACAAAACAATGCCAACTCGGGCCGTGACCAATTGGCACTTTCACTCCACCATCCACACGCGACCTCACTGCAATTTTTCACTGCAGCAATGAACTCCACTGAGCACAAAAAAAACCTGCCCGTTTCTCTGCAGAAGAGGGCTGGACGAGGAACATCCCCCGCCCATTGTGTCGCTAAAGAGCTTGGTTCGCCGACCCCCCTCCTTTCTCCTGTCCCTCAACTCTCATTCCTTCCCATTGGAGACCTCTTGACTAGGACATAAAGCATTCAATGAAAGTGACTTTTATAGACTTATTCGAGCTCATCTTCACATACAAACTGGCTTCAAACTTGCAAAAGAAAAGATTTAGTGTTGGGCCACTGAGCCATCGAGTAATGGCATTTCCATTGAACAGCTCTATTGTTAGTGTCCCACAGGGCTCTATAGTTGGCCCACTAGGGTAGACACACACGTTGCCCAGGAATGACCTGGTAATCAGCTATTTAAGTGAAAGCTATTGAGCCCCAATAGAGAAGTGAGAAGCATGTCCAAACCTGTTTTGTGCTCCCTAGAGGTGGTCTATGTGCAGATTTGTCGTACAGATTAAAAAGGCAACGTTGAATGGGTCGGTTAAATTGTTCCACTTGACTTTTGTTGTGCGTGCACCTGTGAGTGAAGCAGCGTGGGATTGCTCCTCACAGGTCACCAAATCTCTTTTTTCTCAGTTGAAATGGCTTTCTATTCTCTTTCGTCACCCCCAGTTTGTTAAATTGGACAAACAGAAAGAGAGGAATCAAATGTGAGTGATAAAGTGATTGTGACAAAATCAACCATCATCTTGTTTTGAACAGATGGGCAATGTGGAACGATTGGTAAAGTTCATATTGATTGTTCACAGCATCAATTATATATCATTCAGTTAAAAATATCCATATTGTGAAAAACTGCAGACATGAACCAGGTATATTAGACCACCTCTGTATTCACCCGGCTGCTATTGTTTGGAAGCTAATCTTGATCTTGTGATTGTTATGATCTGCAAATCCGCCATTGATCATTATTGTACAAATCAATGACCCATTGAACACCCAGGGCCTGAAAATGAAACTCTGATCAATGCACTGGCATTTAAATATGTTGGTTTTTTTTTGTTCCAATTTATTTTTCAGAGGGAGCAAACATTCAAATGTGGTCTGCTGATATAAGCCCTAAATCACGTAGAGGGATCCTGAGGAGGGCTGTGTTCTCTGAAGAGCAAAGGAAGGAGCTGGAGAGAACCTTTCGGAGACAGAAGTACATCAGCAAGACAGACAGGAACAAACTGGCAGCCGATCTCAGTCTCAAGGAGTCACAGGTAATCGAGTTGGAATAACCTACATTTTTTTTAACCAAACAGACAACTGCATATATATTTATACTCAGAATTACACATGATTATTGGTTTAAAAGTGGTTAACAGTCTACAGCCAGCACACTTATAACAGCAGGTTGTCGAGCCCATTAGGCAACACTAAGATATTAATGTTTGGCAGGTATTATGTTTACATTTTCCTCATCTAGTAATCATGCTAACTTCTAATGGTTAGCATTATGAATGTGAACCTCATGGTTGCACTTCATGAAAAGTCAGAGAATCACCATTTTTCACAGGTAAAGTGAAAGGTGGCGCTTCAAATAAAGTCAGGGAATCACTAAAATCAGTAGTATTGTTGCTCAAGGCAGGGCTCCATCAAGGTCTGCACTGAACCACACAGCTATCCATTTTTAGATACTTCAGTTTGAACCAAAATAGAGAACTGACAGATACTGCCATCCCCAGAGCTACACCGGTAGCATAGATAAAACATGAATGGACTAAACAAACTGAACCAAAATGGTTTTTGCTGCTGTTTCAGGTAAAGATCTGGTTCCAGAACCGCCGAATGAAGTGGCGAAACTGTAGGGAGAAGGAGGTTCAAAATATTCGCTCCCCCATGGATGAGCTCATGGCTCGAGGTCTCGCTCAGGAAGAGGAAGAACCAACGCAGAGTCACACCAATGCAAAAACAGAGAGATCACCAGCACAGAAGAATACCAGGGACACATGAGAGGCATCAATGAATGGAAGATGAACAAGAGACTTTCTCACTTCCACAAAACCCTCAAAAAAGACTACTGTGAGGGTGTTAGAAATATATGGATGGAAAACATCGTCCGTGAAGACTAACGCTGATGATATTAACTTTTTCTTTCAAAGTATGTCACGTGTAGTTGCATTATAAATGTAATTAGGTTCAGCTACTTGGTCAATAGTCTCATAGCAATTGACTGGCTCCAGTAAGCAATTTCATGGTTATTACACTGGCAAATCTTTCCTGGAAAAATTCACACTCAGAGTCACATCATTTACTGCATTTGCATATTAGACTGTTTTTTTGTTTTGTTTTGTTTTTTTATGTTTAATGTTTTGGTAAGCTTTACACATAATAATAAACATTGCTCATAATCCAAGTCATTTTGGAAGTCATATTTTGCTTGCTATATTTTGTAAATATGTTTTTTTTCATGATCTTGAATGTATAGATCAACTGTAAATAAAGAGAATGAATCCTGATTTCATCGCTTTTCCTTAATGTGTTGGAATCTAGAGCAAAATCATTTTTTGTTTTTGAACACTCTACCATAGACCATTTATCATCTCTAATATTATGCTCTCCCATTAACAAGAAAATGGCCAAAAAACGATAATGAAGATAAACGTAGTTTTTATTTTTATGACTTTTTTATGCTAAGTGCCATGAAGAAAAAATGATGAATTACCTACAGCCATAATAATGTAAGAAGCACATAAAAGTGTCCACAGTAAATTGCACACCTAAAATGAATTATGGATAGAAGGACAGGAAGTGTAGTTATAAGAAAATGAGAAAAAAAAAAGAAGAAAAAAAAACATTTCTATTTTCTGGCAAAGATTTCAATATAACTCACTAGGCTTTGTTATCACTATCAACAGTCCAATCCAGGAAGGGTGGTGCATTTCAAGATACGAAGGTCATTTTTGACTTTGTTGGAGTCTCTGAGGAAGCAGTAGATGAGGTCATGACGGTCCACTGAGTTGAGTTCTCCTCGTTTGTAGAAGAAAAAAGCAGAAGAGGGGATCAAACTCTCTGGCGAGATGTAACCCACAGCGTTACCGAGCACTCCCTCCAGCTTCATCTGAGGTGGACAGAATGAAAGCTTAAGAACTATTCCTTCAAGTACCGCATACAAATAAAATGTGAGTTTTGAGAAGAGACATACTTCATAAATATTATGTAAATTTCCCATAATTGTATTTGATACCCAGCAGGCATTAAAAAATGTACTTGTCCCAGATTGGCAGTGAATACAAAGTCATAAATTCCAACTGTAGTGTGATACGTTACAAACAGCTACATGCATTATACAGCCTTTTGAATGTGTTTCCTTAAACTATATAAATTTTTTTTTTTTAAAGAGTACCTTTAGATATGACCACAAAGCACATCTAAAAGCTCATGGATCTTTACCTTCTCTGCCACTTTCTCCACTCCATCCCTCAGCTCCTGAACCATATCCATGATTTCCAGTGGCTTGTTGGAGCTGCAGGGGTAGACGTCCTGATTCTGATCCTGAGACATGCTCCAGTAGAGCTGTAACATGGGGTCACTCCAGGCCTCCAGCAGCCTCAGAATCACTTCTGTCAGTTGTTCTCTCTGTCCGTGAAAGAAAATCACTTGGTGGTCAAGAGCTTCATTCCAGGCGCCGTGTAAAATGACCTTGCTATTATTTCTGACAAAATACAGGGATGTCACTTATGTGCAGGCAAAGCCAAAACCATATGTATGGAATATTTACAACATGAACACTCACTCCTAGTCTTTGTGCATTCTCTTTGTCATCTGGTGTTTGGATATCATATGTGTGGCACCTCCGTTTTCCTACCAGGTTCTTGTTAGGAAATAAATATTGCCCCTGAGCCGCCAGAAACAAAACACGCAGTTGATGTCAGAGCTTGAAAAGTAGCCGACTCAAATGAGGGTGATTGATGATGAATGAATGGCAGACAAAGGGTGATGGATGATCGATGTCAAGCATGGATAAAAAAAACACTTACAAATTTAGAGTGCAGGTCACTGGAGATGCCATGCATTCTTGAAGACTGTTGTATGACCCTGTCAAAGAGATCTGCCAGCGAAGGGACGCGGCGTCCAGCCTGCCCATAAGCACAGATGGGGACAGTGCCAGCCATCTTAGAAGGGTCCAGGTAAATCAGTACAAAAACAGCAAACCAAACTGATGGGGGGAAAAAAACAAAACAATTTAGGTCACCGAAAATCACAACATGACTTTAAAACGTTTCATTTGTGTTTGCAATCTTAACTTTTTCCATGGTCCCTTTCTTGTAGTGAGAACCAGATAATGTGTAGAGCTCTTTTGCCACCAGAGTTACTCTGGCAGAGGCTAACATACACAATGATGACGTAGCTGATAAAAGAAAATGTTTTTTAGAGGATCAAATTGGATTTTTCTGTGCACGTCATATGCTTCGCCGAGTTAACCGCTTAGCTGAGAGCAGACAAAACTAACCCAGGCGGAAAAGGTGCTACACACAGTGGACAACTGGCTCAGACAATTTGCCAAATTAAAGTAATAAACATTAATTTATGAAGCAAAAAAAACCTTTCATTTCATTTAAAAAAAAAAATAAGCAGCCTTTTCAACTGATTACATGCAGCTTTATATAGAAATGACACATTTCTCATGATTAAGCATCACATCACATTACAAGTGGGATATTGTTATTATTCTACATAAAATAATATGCAATTCAACCATCTCAGAGGGAACACAAACTCAAACATTTGAGATAATCAGCACTCACTAGTGCAACAAACAATATTTAAGCATTTTGCTTTTTTTGTTCATCATGTGTGACGAGTTCAACATCAAAATGAATAATACATTTTAAACAACGTGCTAAACACGCCCATCGTTCGTCAACCCTGGTGTGGTCTGACGTGCTCGGTGGTGTCAAGTCATACATATTAAGGGGGAAAAAAACCTAGAAGACCTACATATTGCTCTTTGCTGTATAAGGAATTTTATTTTGTGCTTACTAAATGAATTAATATACTGGTCCATAACAAGGCCATGAAGTATGGAAAGCAAAAGTGTTAAACATAAAAAAAAAATACCCAGGAAAGTAGTTTTAAAAGGACAAATGTTTTATTGTCATCTTTTTCACAAAATATATACACACAAAAGATGCCATAAATACACTATTATCCTCATAGAAAATATAATTACTATCATTTTACATGTATTCATATTATATACAGGTTTGAGTGCATCAAATTACTGTGTGCTAAGAAGCAGAAATGAGACAAGAGTTGCTGATGGGAGCAAAGGGTGTTGTCCGAGTCCAGCTCTGTTCTTATATTCATTTATCTTTCTTTACAGATGTCCTTTACACTCCAATGCATTCTCTCTATCTCAATATTCCTCCTTGACGATGTCCTAAATCGTGGCCCTTTTAAATGAGGAATGGTTAAGACATTCGTCCTGATCTGACTCTTACACTTCCAAACGCAGATCGCAGTTTTTCAAATGTCCATTCAACATCTGTGGCGCTTCCACTTGCGAATGGCCCCCGCAATGTTTGCATCTTTTCTGTGCCAAGGGAAGACGAGAGTGAGAGCGAGGGCGCCGTCCGGCTGCGCAGAACCAGTCAGCACGTAAAGCTGTGACCGGCCGGGACGCACGAGGCCGCTGGCACAGCTGAGGTTGATGAGGAACCACTGCTGGAGGAGATGTCTGGTGTCGTAAGGCAACAGAGGCCCCTGACGGATAAACTCCACCCGGCCGTCAATCTCAAATTCCGGCTCTCCCGTCGGGTGGCGAAGACGATGAAGTTTGGCTGTCACCGCTGCGGAGAAGAGAAATCAATATTATTACCTGGAAAATTGACTGTAGTGACACAGAAAAAAACGAAACGACACGCATTAAATCACCACCGCTTTCCGCAAGGATTTTTAAAACTTACCAAAGTCGTGGTGAAAAATAGCATCCAGGACCGTTTTCATTGCAGGAGCCTCCTCCAAAGAGGGACAGGCTTGGCAGGCAGGTTTGGGTAGGACTGTGATAAAAAATTTTTTAAAAAATAACCATAATTTAATCAAATTAAAAGAAACCTAAAGGAGCAAGCACATGCTCATCTAGTCCGCCAATGGGATGACAAACATTTAAGTAAAGCAACATTTTTTTTTTTTTTTTTAATAATTAGAGGTCATTACCTTTAGCAAGGTCGTTAAATTTTGCATGGGGAGAAAGGCACATGTCTTCCTCAGCAGGGAAGCGATCACAGTCAAGTGCCTCAGGCCACAGGTGTCCCTGGCAGGCAAGCACCGGGGCACAGCTGTCCCTCACGGCCACACACAGACTCCGGCAGGGCTGGAAGAATCTGCAGAAAAGAGAGACCAAAACGGTGAGCAAATATTCCTGCCATTGGGATGAATATATAGATCAAAACAAAAAGTTTGTGTTTTATCAACTTTTGGAGGGTATTTCATTTAGAAAGAACAAACAATAATAATAATAATAATAATAATAATAATAATAATAATTTAAAAAAAAAAACTTACGTGTCAAGACAGACTGGGGCAATGAGGGAGCAGAGGAAGGCCTGGGCTTGAGGGTGGCAGCCGGTCTGCAGCAGGGGCTTCCAGTCCTCTGAGCGTGGCACCACCTCGCCCTCCAGGTTACTGTGGCCCAAAAAGTTGGGCAGCCGCATCTCTGAGTATCCGACATCTTTGCAGATGTTCATCTGGTTGGGGATGGCGACGCAACGAGTGGACTGACCCATGTCAAATGCCAGCAAAGGACACGCCATAGCCAGGAGCGCCACAGTGAGGAACACAGCCATACTGAGAGGTTCGCAAAAAAAAATAAATCCTGAGAGTCCACAGGGTGAAGGAGCTTTTCCTGGGGGTTGCTCGATGTCGGTCGGCCGTCGTTAGATGGCTAGTCGACTGATGCGGCCGGCTTTATATACAGCGAGGTCGGCCAGCCCCGTCAGTCTGCAAGTCTGTTATCAACTACCTATCAAAGACGCAGAGACGATGTGTTTGGAGACAACGGCTTGTTTTGTGATGACCGCAGACAGAGGAGGTGGGGGGGGCAATAAGCAGATGGAGGGTGTGTGGGCTGGGTGGGAGTGGAGGGGGGGACAATGCTCAAATCATTCCCCAGCTTTGACTGAGGGAAGACCAGTTAAGACAATCTGCTTCATTTGCTTTTACAGGTCCGGGGGGGGGGGGGGGGGACAAAAATGTGAACCCCACATGGAAAAGGACTCTTGGTCTTTAAAGTATACAATACTGGGCTGACGAGGACACAACCTTTGGTGTGTTTCCACAATCAAAATCAAAATGAATGATGTGTCTTAAATGTTGTTTTGCCCCCCCCCCTCCCAGCTTTGAGCATAATAAGTGAAAAATAACACAATCTTACTTTTTATTTTGCATTAGTATATGTAAAAACCAACCAGATCGAATAAAGAGCCTTTGTTTTGCATCTCTTAAAAGTTCTTTTAGAAAATCGGAGGTTTCAGTAGACAGACAGGGAGTCTCCTTCATACCGCCAGCTTCTTTCATGTGTGCCTGCTTCCTAATTGGAGTGTTTCATCAGCAGAGCCTCCAGTTCTCATTAGCAAAGCAGCGTCTCTTCTGGCCCACCTGGCTTTGATGTGCCAATAACACAAACTCAGATCCACATGCAAAATACTTTCAGGCCACCTCTTGTCCTTACGTTTAATGCAACAGCAGAGACGACCATGTTATGCATGTGCATATGCGCGTCACTCGTGTGACCAGATGTTCCCCATGAACAAGATCTGTGTTATACAGTAGGAATCGAGGTGTCATTTCCAGAACATATATAGCCTAAAAATTTTTTTTTTTTTTTAAGTATATAAAACGGTGCAGGAGAGGAAAAACACCTTGAGACAATATATTATAGACTTCTTTGTGCTTTGAATACGTTGTATTTTCTGCTATGAACAAGAAAGCAACATGCAACATCTGCTGTCAATCAAAGTGAAAACATGCCAACATCCCATTGAAGAGACCAGAGATCTCATCCTGAGATTACATTACATTTCATTTAGCTGACGTGTTTATCCAAAGCGACTTACAATAAGTAAGTGAGATGCAGACCAAAGGCTCAGACACTCATTTGTCTCGTTCTTTCAGTCTCATGTATATCATGAAAGCATTATCGTATTTGTTTGGATGTCGCCTGTCTCCACATTTAGATGTTTATCTGAGCCTGATGGCACTGGGCCTTTTGAGGACTTTCCCTCATGAATCAGAGGGCTCTATCCCACACTGCCTACGGTCATCGGAGGTTCAGATATGACATCACGATTGTCCGTACTCTCATTTCTGTGGCTGCATACCAGCAATGTCTGAAGCGAAGACAATGCACATGCAACCAGCCAGAACCCTCCAACCAGCGGCCCCAGCTAAGCCAACTTTCTTACAGCCTGATCTGATGAGCGCAGGCTGGTTCCAGTTCGGGTAGACGAGCGCAGCCCCCGTAAGAGGGGACTAACTGGGCAATTAGAGTCACGGACCAATTTGGGAGAACAATAGGTCCACACATTTAACAAGCTCCCCCTGCCAGGAGCCCAGCAGGGGTCTGTTGTTGGGCCTAATGGCTGCCGTGTAGACACCGTGTCTGTCCTGATAATGAGTTGCCTGCCCCTACCTCGGTTTATGAGAAGGTGATAGTGTGGTTGAGCACCTGCCTGCGTGTAGACAGTCTAGACTCCAAAATTATCCTCGAAAACCGACGACGACTGTATCTTACTGCACCCGAGACCAAAACAATACTAAACTACACTATACTCGAGAGGTTCGAAGTCATCATATTTGCTGGATTTTATTGTTTAGGTTTATTTTTTTGCCAAAAGCGCCATTTTTTTAAATCACCACATTGTCAGTCTGTTTCTCGATCGCCTCAACAACACACTGATAGTTTTGGGACTTTGCAATTCATCCCCATGATTTAGAAAATCATTGCTGAAACTGAAAAAGATCTTGTTTTTACAGAGAAAATTCCAAATCTGGTTCAGAGCCGTAGTTCTGGCAAGACAACAAAACAAAAGCCACTCAAAAATAGAATAGTTAAGATAGCTCGAAGCTACGACTGAAAGAGCAACATGAAAGGTGATTTAACTGTGGTTTATCACACCTGAGTTCAATTTCTCTAGCTACACCCAGGCCTGATTACTGCCACACCTGTTCTCAATCAAGAAATCACTTCAATAGGACCTGCCTGACAAAGTGAAGTAGACCAAAAGATCCTCAAAAGATAGACATCATGCCGAGATCCAAAGAAATTCAGGAACAAATGAGAAAGAAAGCAATTGAGATCTATCAGTCTGGAAAAGGTTATAAAGCCATTTCTAAATCTTTGGGACTCCAGCGAACCACAGTGAGAGCCATTATCCACAAATGGAGAAAACATGGAACAGCGGTGAACCTTCCCAGGAGCGGCCGGCCGACCAAAATTACCCCAAGAGCGCAGCGACGACTCATCCGAGAGGTCACAAAAGACCCCACAACAACTTCCAAAGAACTGCAGGCCTCACCTGCCTCAGTTAAGGTCAGTGTTCATGACTCCACCAGAAGAAAGAGACTCGGCAGAAATGGCTGCATGGCAGAGTTCCAAGACCAAAACCACTGCTGACCAAAAAGAACATTAAGGCTCGTCTCATTTTTGCCAGAAAACATCTTGATGATCCCCGAGACTTTTGGGAAAATACTCTGTGGACTGACGAGACAAAAGTTGAACTTTTTGGAAGGTGTGTGTCCCGTTACATCTGGCGTAAAAGTAACACCGCATTTCAGAACAAGAACATCATACCAACAGTAAAATATGGTGGTGGTAGTGTGATGGTCTGGGGCTGTTCTGCTGCTTCAGGACCTGGAAGACTTGCTGTGATAAATGGAACCATGAATTCTACCGTCTACCAAAAAAAAAATCCTGAAGGAGAATGTCGGGCCGTCTGTTCGTGACCTCAAGCTGAAGCCAACTTGGGTTCTGCAGCAGGACAATGATCCAAAACACACCAGCAAGTCCACCTCTGAATGGCTGAAGAAAAATGAAATGAAGACTTTGGAGTGGCCTAGTCAAAGTCCTGACCTGAATCCTATTGAGATGCTGTGGCATGACCTTTAAAAAGGTGGTTGGTGCTGGAAAACCCTCCAATGTGGCTGAATTACAACAACTCTGTAAAGATGAGTGGACCAAAATTCCTCCACAGCTGTAAAAGACTCATCGCAAGTTATCGCAAACGCTTGATTGCAGTTGTTGCTTCAAACACTTTTTCACACAGGGCCATGTGAGTTTGGATTTTCTTTCTCCCTTAATAATAAAACCCTTCATTTAAAAACGGCATTTTGTGTTTACTTGTTATCTTTGACGAATATTTAAATTTGTTTGATGATCTGAAACATTTAAGTGTGACAAACATGCAAAACAATAGGAAATCAGGAAGGGGACAAACACTTTTTCACACCACTGTACATCAAAGACAGCGGAGTGTGTGTGTGTTTTTGGGGGGTGGGGTGCTAGCTGGGCTCCCTCACACCACAGCAAACTCGGATAAAAGCAGTCTCCTCCACACACTCACCCCCACCCCACCCCACCCCGTCAGTCCCTGTGCAGGCTGTCAATAGCACTCAATTGTCACATCCAGTCTCCAGGCCTTATGCGCAGACGCTGCCACGCAGACAACTTGCCCCCCCCCCCCTCCCGGATTCTGCAGACATTTGTGGAACGTAACACGCTCAACATGCGGAGTTCAAATGGTAAAATGTTGTCTTGTATGTAATTTCTCTTTCTCAACAAAGAGCTGACGCCAAAGCACTGGTGATATTTCCGCAGTAAAAATTGGGTCAATGCCATTCAAATCATTTCAGTAGCATTAATGTGCAGTCTTGGTATATGAATAGAGTAGGACTGCTATGACGCAATAATTTACCCATAATATGTCACACACACACACACACACACACACACACACACACACACACACACACACACAAAAAAAAAAAAAATCGTATGCCTAGGCAAGCATGTTAACTTAACAATGACAGGACACAAATAATTGTGCAGTGCACACGAGCGTCATCTTTATTTCTAACTCCAAAAGGACCTGCGTTTGAAACAACCTTTTTCTCTATCCAACGCAATTCAGTTCAGAGCTACAACTCACTTTCAAAACAGTCAACACAGAAACAAGCCAAGGAAATATGAAGTGAAAAAAGAAACCTAGAGCATGATGAGACTGTCCGGTTGACTTAAGTTGAGGTACGCCATCGATGATTACATCTTCTTATGCACTCTTTTGCTTCTCTGCAACTCTGTGGAAGTTCAAAAAAGGAGACGGGTTCATTTTTAGCTGATGGTCTAGGCAGTTATTTTGGATTCATGCAAAAACAGATGCATTTCTACAATAATACAACTACATTCAAAGCTGATAATTATAGTCCTATCTGTCTAATCCAACATTGATACATTTAGCTTTTAGTCAAAATGACGAATTAAATGGGTTACACTACAGAATCGGAGTCATCAGTTTACATACTTCTGAGAGTCTATTAGAGGAGGGGGGGGGTCACAGCCCAGATAGGCCCCGTTGATGTAACAGTACTGCAGCAGAGTCCTGAAGCATGGATCCTGGAGATAAATCAAGAGTATTTGACAGAGTGTATTTCGTTAACTATTAGTGTGAACGAAAACAAATATCTTACAAAACCAAGGATTAAAAAAGTGTTTTGTCACTCACCATGATGAGAATGTGGGGGTTTCCAACAATTAAGAGCAGAGCTTTGGGACGAGTGATGGCCACATTGAAGCGTTTCGGGTTGGCCAGAAAGCCAAGCACATTCTGCAGATCATCACTGTGTACGGATTCATTAGAGCGTACCTATATTATAAAAAAAATAATTTTTTTTACGATTTTGGTAGGTATCCTCTAAATCGTTAGAGAAATAATAATATTTTTCCCTAGATTCCAACACAACTTTGTGTGCAGGTAAACCACAGCTGTCCCACCACTCTTAAACTTATACAAAACACTAATAACACCGCCTTCGGGATTTATTCAATTTTCACCACATCTGGCACAAAGCAAAACTGGACTGAGCCAGAGAGATTTAAGTAGATGGAACGCATTACAAAATATTTGCTACATTTCTGGACAGAATGTGGGCTCGATAAAATAGACGCTATCTTGGATCTTTCATTTGGAAGAAGGTACATTCGGATATTTCTAACTTCCATTACCCAGAGTCTGTTTTTGCCTACCGTACACATGATGATGACCAAGAACTCTTGTCCCTGGAACTCCTCCACTGAGCCCACTTTGATGTCAGACAGGCCCACCTTTGCCAGCAGCATTCGAATCTTCTCACACTGGAGAGAAACAGTAAAGCAAGGACACTTTAGGGAGAGCATTATGTATAGCTGGTCACTTAAAAGCCATTCACGCTGCCTTGAAACTTAATTTTAAATTAGACTGAATTTATTTTTATTACTTCTGATGAGGTGGAAAAAAGAAAACGTAAAGGGGCCAGTCATACTTGTTTCCTGTAGGGGGCAATAATGCCAATGTCAGAGGCATCCACCGGGTTGTAGAGCTTCTTTGCCAGCTGCGAGCAGTAGAGCATGACCTGCACAGCTTCCACAGGGTTGAACCATGATGGGTTGTTACCTTCCCTCATTTCTGTGCCCTAGAGCAGAGCACAATCACTGAAATAAACATGGCATCTAAATATCCCAGAAACAAGAAAACTACATTCTAATTATAATCCCAGCAAAGGTCAGATTAGACTGTACAGATGTACCCAGGAAATTGGCAGTTTTGAGTAGATGCATACTCGTGTAAACACACTCATTCGTCAGTAGATCAGACAAGCAAGAGCACAGGTGTATTTCTTTTAAGTCTTCATTACCCTGACACCGTGAAAAAGGAGAGGGAAGCCTTTTTTGGGCAGGTTTTTCCACTGGCAGAGGGAGTCCACGATATCCTTGGGGGCTTTAAAACAAAGTTCCCCTTGATAGAAGAGTTTGGAAGGCAGCGCGATCAAGGCCTCGTGAGAACGATAGTTGTAGATCAGCTTGGTCACCTGTTGTGGTAAAAAAAAAAAAAAAACAGCTTTACAATCATTATACAAGTAAATCTCAAATACATTCCTCTTAAAAAAAAAAAAAAAAAAAGATAGGCAAGTAACTAGTATGAACAATGGCACTAAAATACATTATACCAAGGTACAATGATAATAAAAATAGGTAAATATGCTATAAATGGCATCAGGCACCATATAGCACAGCGTTCACACAGCATGTGAAACTTTTTATTGTTTTTCATTAACATTAATGAGATGATTGCTTGCAAAGAACAACTTCAATTTGGGTAAAACAACATAAATGTTTGTATGCAGTGCACTAACCAGCTTAGGGTTGTAGCCCCAGTCCTGTCTCGAGTACAGAGGGTTTACCATCAGCCTCTCCAACAAAGACACCCCAAGACCAAAGGAAGCGGCAAGCTTAGACTTCACGATTGGACCCAACTGACAGGGGTCTCCAGCGAGCACTATCTAAACAAGCAAAGACAGAAATGTCATAATTATTCAATAAAGCTACGCTCAGGCCAGTTATCACTGAACATGGCTCACTGTTTTCTGTTTTTCTATAAAAATGCAACATGTTTTAAAAAGGTGTTTAACTGGTTCACTAACTACACAAAAATATGTCGGGACTCAGTTCAGGAGCCTGACTGCAAGTACAACTAGTAAAAAAAAACAATTAAAAAAAAACAAACAATACACAGAATAACAATTTTAAGATAAAGGAATAAATGTACAATTTGGTTGATAGTTGAGGTGTTGTTGCTCTTATGCATCCACACCAGAAACATGGCGGACGTAAATTACATCCGTTATACTAACGTGGGATCACTGTTGGACAGCAGAAGAGTCAAACAGCCTGGATAATAAACTCTAAGGTCGGAATTAAGTCAGTGCAAGTGCATTTGTGCTGACCTGTCCATTTCTCTCTGACACAAAGCTCATGGGGATCAGGGACTCTGGCTCTGTGGCCTGTCCGGCTTCATCCAGGAAAACATGGGTAAAATGTCCCACTCTGAGGGAAAACAAATCCACAGTTAGAAAGCCAAGACTTAAGTGGAAGAAAAACAGTTTACCTCTGCAGCCCAGTTCTTACTGAAGTCCTAAGTTATGGAACATGCCAGCGCTGGAGCAGGTGCTGACCACAATCCTGTGGAAAGCAGCATGACGGATGTTCTCTCCCGCCCTCGAGTACGGCCTCAGCACTTCTGGAATCAACTAGGGGGGAACAGTCACGTCAGTGTGGCACCAAACATAGAATCCAGACGATTAAGCAAAGTAAGAGACAGAAGCAGAGCAAGCATGTTGGTGAATGGAAGTGGGATCTGAACAGACCTTACTGCACACAGGTGCCAGAATAATTATCCTTTAAATCATACAGAAGTGAGACGTTTGCAGTCAAAGAGAATTCACAGTGAGCTTCTCTGCCCTGATGCTGCTCAGTACCTCGTTCTGCCTGCAGGATGCATTGACGCGGGCCATACTCGCAGCATGCAGGTAGCCGCTGTTATGTAGGCGAAAGCAGACGAGGTCAGCAGCACTGTTGGAGGGAGTACATACGAGTACTCGACTGTTGGGCAGAAAGTGGTAAACCTGGAGGTGGAAAGACTTTGTAACGTCACATAAGCAAGGAAACTAAGACATGATCGTTCATTTGTTTTTGTTTTTCTAAATCAGTGCCACTTCCAAGACTTGCAATGAAATCAGCCCCTGATTAGGAAGTATATTCTATAGTGCTTGTGTGTGAGCACCTGCAGTATGGCCTCTATAAGAGTGATGGTCTTTCCGGTGCCCGGAGGTCCAAACAGCACATAAGGAATGGGCCGACACTCTCCTGCCACCATCCTCTTCACGGCCTCTCTCTGAGGGGGGTTTAGCTCTGGGTTAAATAAGTGCCCTTTGCTTGGGATGGGTTTGGACCATCTACCATCTAGAAGCAATTACACATTTGTTACTGAGGCTCTTAATGTTCTCTGATACAAACAGGTAAAGTAGGTACGAAACTGAAAATCAACGACGGGGACCTTTAGTCTGTGTGGCCTTGGACTTCATGTCGATCGAAATGTTTGATCCCCTTTCATTTTCAGTGCCTGGAGCCTGGGGTTCAAATACATTTGCACTTGATTCAAACTTGATTTAATGCACTGACATCAAATTTGTTTTTCCTTCAACTTTTTTTTTTTTTTTTTCATATTTCACCTCCGCTTTGATATGATCAAGGTCCTCTATCCATTGCCCCGTCCACTGAGGGCTCTGAAGTTTCACCGTGGAGGGGAAGAGAACTACGCAACAGCACAAAAGTTACAAATGTCAGACCGATAAGACAAACTTTTAAAGCTAAGCAACATAAAAGCTTGTATGAATCGGTGATGTTCTAAAATATGAATACAAATCAATTCAATTCAATTTTATTTATATAGCGCCAAATCACAACACAGGTTATTTCATGGCACTTTGCACATTAAAATCCTTACAGCAAGACATCAGTGATGTCATTCTCTAATTGGGAAGTAGGTGACTGTGCAGACTTATTAAACTTGTAAATATCAGTGATTTTGTCTTCTAAACGGTGTATCTATATAAAAAAAAAAACTCAATCGTGAATGTTTTTTTTTTAACGTTTAAACATGTTTAATATTTGTTTTGTCAATATTCACTTTCTGCAAATGGATCAACTGTGATGCAAGAAAAATGTTAGACTTGTATGGCAATAAAGTATCATCACATTCATGAGATAAAAGGCACATTTTTGTGATATATCACTATAAAATGTGATATTTAACTCATTGCTGCTCTGTCTTTCCCTCCTGTGGGTGACACAAGAGGTGAAGAAAGAAACAAACAGCACCCTCTGGTGCCAACATTGTGTCAGTGTGATTGTGTTTTGCATCTAAAACAAAGACCACCAAATGTTTTCTCTTTTCTTAGAGTTGAAGCTCTACTATCATTTGCTTTCTTTTAAAAAAAAATCTTGTTATTTATAATGATTCTATTAATAATTATTTACTATTTCAGAATAAATTATACAAATTTGTTTAAGAAAACTATAAACGTGTCTGGAAATTAAAATGGATTATTTTTAAGTTGGTTTCACAAAAAACAATGAGAGACAGGACTTCACTTTGAACTAATTCTGTGTTTCACTCTGAACTTTTTGAACGTTGGTCCAAAAAAACTCCAAAAAACAGTCAGTACAAAGGCTCGGGTGACCGAAATACAACTCAGTCTAATTTTAGTGTAGTGTGACCCTCACTGCTGTCATCAGGTCACCTCAGCTGTCATCTTTCAGACAACAGTAGTCGTAGTCAGCAAAGTTATTGTTGGAGGCTAGCACAAAAAAAATGGCATATTTAAAACTAGACACTCCAGAGACACACAAGACCCGTCTGCTTACTTTGCAAAGAAACAGTGGCTACAGTGAATAGTGGTGAAGCCACACAAAACCTTTACGAGCACGTCCTTTTTGAACAGACCGTCCTGTAAGCAAAGAGGCAACGACCACAAAACTGAAGCCACTCAAATCTTGAAATCGTCACTATGTGCCTGGTCATCACACCCTCTGTGTCCTGGTTTACACACTTGGTAGCACGATGAAGGTTTGTTCTCAACACAAATATGCTTTTTGCTCAAAAGGTTTCAGGAGGTAAATGTCAACCTTTATGAATCTATAATGGAATCTATAATCTACTTTTATTATAATACCCATACAGCATGTGATGGGATATTACTCTCAGATATTACAAAACACCTTCTGTACAGACTTAAAACAGTTCATATAAAACTTACTTTCCCCAAACTGTTTTGTCTGGTCAATTGCCATGTGACACCGCCTCATGGTCAACCTGATAATGCAAGCAGTAAAAACATTATTAGCACCCTGAAGCGGAGCAGCTATGATACAATGTGTTCAGGTGAATTATGAATGCATTATCTTTCTTACCATAAACCCAATCCGAGAAGGATTTTTCTCACCTGTTGTAAGAGAACTCAACATCAAGCGGCTCTCCGAGGTAGCTGCTCTGGAAGTCCGAGTTCACCCTCAAACTCACGACCTCATCATTGATCTTTGTGTCACAACAGAGCATTAGATGAAATCTACATTTAGACACAGCATTGTGTTTGAAAAGGTGCTTCAGAGTATCAAATATCTCCATACCTCTGCGACATAACTAACATACTCCATCACAACACCATCCCTCAGTGGTTTCTTCAGTACTATTCTGTCCCCTGTGGAGGAAGCTTGTGAAAACTCTGCTTGTGTTAAAAAAAAAAAAAAAAAACCTAAAACATGAACCTTCACAATAATTTGGCCATGATGACAAACATCTACGGCCACCTCACCTATATTGAGAGAGGGTCTGCCTTCGGCCAAACCGAGCACCTCGAGGTGCAGGTGGACAGCTCCTTTCCTGAGAAGGGCTCCATTGATTGTGAACTCCCTCATTTCCCTTTCTGCATGCAGCTCTTCCAGCCAGAGGAGGGCGGAGAAACGGGATTGCATGTTGGACGGTGACAGAACCTGAGTATGCACGCACACGCACACGCACACACACACACACGATATCTTAATTGACCTAATTTCTTCTTTTCCTTTCTTTCTCACAAACGATGACATAAGACACAGAACAGCAGCCACCTGCTCTAATAACGAGCCAACCGCTGTTCTCTGACTATACAGTAAATTGTAGACCACTAGCAAATGATTCGACTAAGATTCAATCCTTGGTTAGGATCTAACCTCTGCTGTTGTTTTGGTGATCCAAAAAGCATATATTCATGACAGATTAATATTGGTAATCGTGAAAACAAGTACTCCAATGAACCATTCATCAAAACATCTACTGACAGGCAACCCTAAACCATTTAATTCATTATCAGCTAAGCTTGATCGTTAGCAAGCTCACCTCTCCAAGGCATGGCTGAACCGCCAGCACGTCGTTCTGTGCCTCCACACAGTCTCTTAGAACGTGAGGCACCGGATATCTGGGCAGGAAGTTTGGTAGCTGTCGTCTTAGAAGCCTACAAGTTGGAAAGTCAGTCTGAAGTCAAAAATAACATAATTCATAGTTTATAAATAACCTTAGTTTCAGAGATGCAAAACAATATTGCTCACTGAAGCAACTCAAACTATAATATTTAAAAGGCAGGCTGGGAAAAGCAAGAGGAATGAGACTTATGTTTGTACTCCTCAATTATATATATTCATCATTATATCATCAACTTTTATGTTAGTGTAACTGCACACAAAGGAAGTGGTAATGATCAGTGTAGCTGCAAGACAGGCAGGCACTTCATTTCAATCTTGGCGCCGTTTCTTAAAAATCAATGAATTCAGTTGTTTTGGTACCTCGGTGATTCTTTTGGAGCAGACACAGTGACCGCCCGAGATGGTATTGACATTGAACGAACATCTTTGGGACTGTAGGGTGCAGAGGGCTGCAGCAGGTTCTCATCCTCAGTGCTCCCATTGACCTCCAGGCGCCTCCCAATGGTGAAAGAAGAGAAGTGCAGCAGGAGCAGCTCAGCACAGCAGCCCAGGCTCCTGAATACGTTCCAAAACGTAAAATCCAGCTAAGCAGACAACATGCAAACAAAAGCCTCACAAAGACAGAGCTGGATAAGCAGGTAGCCAAGACGGAGATTTTGCATTTATCTTTTTTTATTATATTACTCAACAGCTGATTCTGTTATTTATACTATTGCCACTACAAAAGCTTTAAAGACATAACTTACTTTGTTTGGCAGGCTACTGCAACAGACAGTCTCCCTCCTGGTGAAATATCCACCTCTCTTTCCACTCTTCGTACACCAGGAGGATGGATAGTCTCCGTCTGCATCTCACCTTTCTCTTTTTCTACCTCCTTTGCATCGCTGACCTGTTTCTCTGGGGACTCAGAGCTGTCTTTGTGCGATGCTTGTTGGTTCTGGCTGAGCGGTGTGGTTCCACTGACTGGAACCAGGGTAAACTGTTCTTCTGAATCCCAGCCAGCAAAGTCAAAGTACTTCAACCTGTGGGTCTCTGAACCTTTATTTCTGTTACAGGAGAAAGATGAAGAATGTACAGAGCAGTATATTGTATACAGTAGCAATGTGCTTCGCAGCAGGTGCTCTATAGTCTCTTTATTTCTCTCAGATTTAAGGGCTTTAATGAAGGTTGCAAAGAAAAAAACGGTTCTTGGAAAATGTCCAATCCTAATTATAAGAGCGAAACTTGTAAAGAAGTGCCAATGTTTTAATGTACTTTCACACATGTTCTCTCTATTGGATGAACTCACTGTATCCAGATCACCAGCTGTCTTCTCTCGCCAATCATTACATCACCAAACTGGCCATAGTCCGTTACTTCCAGCCCTCCTTTGTTTTTCAAGATGCTCTGGAGTCCAGCCCCGAGGAGAGGTTTAGCAGAAGGCTTCAGACTGCAAATGGAAAAACAAAAACTTCAAACTGACAGAATGTGGAAAAGACTACACTTCTGAAGATAAAGATATACGAGGGTTTACCAATAAGGTCCAAGATTGTTCCTGTTGGGAGCGAGCGATGCACAGCACCGTGACGTGACGTGCACAGAGAAGGAGGGTATAGCCCTGATGCGTTTCAAATTCTGTCACTTGATCAAAAGCAGCAAAGAACTACGCACGTTATTGTGAGCGCTGGTCTGTGCGCACGGGGATTTCTCCGTGGACATGACCCGAGAGCACACATCCAAGTTTGAGTCAAACTCTGGAGATCAGCCACTAAGATCCTCACAATGCTTTAAGAAGCAATGAAGCAGTAAGCCTGGAGATGTGTTTTGAGTGATGGAGCGTCTCTGTCCAAAACCCCAAAAAAGGAGCATCAGGTCAAGCACGCAGCCAGCGGGGGGTTTCCTTTCACATTCACGGGGTCGAGCATGGCAAATTCATCACTCAAGAGTCAGACTGTCAACACCGACCTCTACTGTAATGTTTTAAGATGTCTGGTGGGAAAACATTCGGTGCTAAAGACCTGAACTTTGGCACTTGCATTCCCCAAGATGACAACACGCACAGTGAAAATTCACAAGTGTTTTGCCAACAATAACACAATCATCACGCACCACCACCCTGGCTTGTTAGACTTGGCTTCCTGCTGTTTCTTTCTGTTCCACAATAATTAGTCACAAACTCTGCTCAAGTTTCAGTTGTGTAAAACAACGCAGTCGTACCGCTGTCACAAAAGCATGCGTAACTCAGGTGCTGATTTTGATCGAAACTTGAACGACTTCCTCAGAAAGATTATAGCCCTTCTGTGCTGCGTGCTTGTCACGATGTTGTGCACTTATCGCGTGCAAATAGGAGCTGTCTCGGAACTTATTGATCCACCCTCAGAGATGGTTAGTCGATTCAGTCGCCTATCAAACAAAAATTGCAACAAAAAAAAACAAATCCACAAAATATCACATGCTGCAACACTTCTGACAGTTCACAGGCCAAGCAATGAGTCACAAAAGTAATTCGAACATTTATTGATCGTAAAGATAATTGTTCATGGCATATTCCAAGACTGTGATTAATACCTTTGGACGCAAGGTGCCATGCAAAGGGCCCTCCAACAGTAGAAGGACTGACTGCTCTCCACTATTACCAAGTTGACCAGGTGGCCTGGCAAAGGCTTGTAGTTGGCAGGCAGCAGCAGAGAGTCCAGGCTGAAGAAAACACTGTCCTCCACTACTCCACTGTTACCATACATGCTGCTCACACACACCTGGAGGAGAGAGGAATGAAAGAGGTCATTCTATTTACAGCTAAACAAGGTTTTCCAACATACAGACATTTGACCTTTTAAATAGCGAGAACTATTAAACAGACGTCTTTATAATGAGCATTTATATTCTAAATCAATAATACAATTACCTGGTTTAGACGGCTGTAGCGTAACGGGGCCACAGAATGAGCCTGAGTGGTCCACTTGGTAGGGTTGATAAAATATTTTGCTTGGACCCAGTCTCCTTTCATTGGCTCATAGCCTATGAGAAAGAAGAGAAAACACAAAGCATGCCAGCAGGCAGGACCGTTGTCATCAGGCTTCAGAAAATTGGCGGTGAATTTGTTTGTGGCTGTACGTTTGTTGAATCTACTCTTAGACTGAGAGCTAACCAAACATCATCTGTAAAGATAGAAGTGGTTCATAAATTGGTAGAAAATGGTGCCTGGGGCTTAGTGGCTGGTGTGGGTGCAGGCAAATGAGTACGTTTAAGCAGAACATCACACGATAAACATTTTAGCATTTGAAGTGGTGCGAGTAAAAGCACCTTCCCAAAGACTGTAGCGTGCAAAGTATGTGGTCTGATTTATGTAGCCACTATCTCCATCATATGATGTGACTGTGCCAATGAGGGGCCGCAGCTGCATATTGTCAGCTTCCAGGGAGCTTCCTCCGTCATCCTCCCAAACAGCTGCACTCTTCTCCACCTGAATGTAAAGAAATGAATGGTGCAGGTCTGACAAAGGTCAATACAAATGCCTCATTGAAAGGAACAATAAACAAGATCACATAAGACTCAGAAGTCACTAGGGTCACCCCTTAGTGGGATAACAAGACAGTAAAAAGAGACCCACTCAAAACAAGACAACTTGGCAGATAGAAACTAAAAAAAAATAATAATAATAATAATTGTATGTCTGATTTTGCATTTATGTGGTCACCACAAACATGAAGCAAAGGTCCCTCACCCGTAGAGCTTTCCATCCCCCTTGGGCACTATCTCTTACTGCTATGCAGTTCACCTGGTCCCCCTCTTTCAGTCGAATCCCGCCCAACACCTCACCGCTGGTGAAGTAGATCGCATCGTCTATCATGCCGTAGTCAAGACACAGCTGGGTCACCACGCTGTCCCGCAGGTGGCGAATATCCCCCATATCTGGCCAGCAAAAGAAACACGGACCGAAACTGACACGGTACCAACTGTACATGTGCTTGTAGCAGCCCAACACAGAACGACGGGGATAATTAAGTTGACGTATCTGTGGGAATGTTGTTTTTGTTGTTGTTGTTGTTGTTGTTGTTTTTTACCTGGTGTGACCGAGAAATTGCTTTCTCCATCCACGTCTGCTGCCCTCCACAACGGAGAAACCAGCTTGGACAGCATGCACCGCACAGCAGTCAGCATTGTCTGCGAAATGTTAGCTGAAGCAGCGAGTTCCGCTTAAAAAGAAGAGGATAGTGTCGAGGAAGGTAATGGGGAACTATATTTAACGAACAAAGGACAGGTGAGGTTATTATTATTATTATTATTATTTTAAATTTACCGTGTTCAACACAAAATATGAAACTGCAGGTCATGTGTTGTGATCGAGCCCGCCTTCTCTCCTCCTCCAGGTCGAAGCTCTGACGCGTTTCGCAGGTACGCGCACGAGCGCGGGAGCGTTTAACCAGTTATTTTGGAGCGCGAGCTGTCGCGGAAAATAGCCCAACCTACCGGAAAGGTGTGGTGGTGCTGCTGCTGCTGCTGCTGCTGCTGCTGCCGAATAGTCAGCTCGCAGAAGGGGGTTTAAAGGCCCCAGCGCAGCAGCAGGCCGCACGGTGCTCCCTCTTTCCCTTGCAGGGGTGTCAAACATACGGCCCGCGGGCCGGATCCGGCCCGCCAAGGGGTCCAGCTCGGCCCGCCGGATGACTTTGCTAAGTGTGAAAATTACAGAAAGACATAAATTGCATTTCTATGAGAAAATGGAGGTTTATGAGTACAAACGTGTTTTTTTTTTTGTTGTTTTATTTTTTTAATCGATCCAGTAATTGCTTCAAAAACAGCGTAAATGGGCTGATGTCTGAGTTTTTGGTCTTTATGTTTCTAGTTTATTGTAGAAAGACCTTAAAATAGGGTTTATCATCCAAAAACCTTCACCAATGATTTAAACAAAGAGAAATATTGTCGTTATGTATGCGTTATTATGCTATGATTTTACTGGTCTGGCCCACTTGAGATCAAAGTGGGCAGTATGTGGCCCCTTAACTAAAATGAGTTTGACACCCCTGCCTTATGGTATTATCACTCACCTTGTGTGAGTGTTTTAGTTAGTAATGGCAAAAAGAGACACTTGAATATCCACTTGGTCAATTATTTCAGTGCAAGTACAACTTGGGACATTTCACATAAGGCCAATACTCCACCTCCACTGACACCTGATGACAAAGTCGGTGTTGTTTTTCACCTTGCTGTAGGTTTTAAGAGCTTCTATAATATGAGAATCCCTGTGGAAGCGAATTGGAAACCATTTTAACATTTAAGTCAATTCTTCCTGGTATAGGCAGTTTCTCTTAACAGAGATCTACAATGTAATTTTTGCACTGTCAAAAGTCGAATTGAAGATATCTGTAATTACATTTTGACTATGCGGAATGAAAGTTAAAGGTACCTTCACTTTGAGATATCTCTAATTTGAATTGTGTTGTCAGAATTAAATTATATATATGTTAAATTGGAATTAATCATAGAATAATTCAGGTGCAGGTATCTGCAATTGAATTGTAGACATTTGTAATGAGAAACCCCACACGTGGATGGCATTTGTCTGAGGAAGAACGTCATTGTGGTTATCTAAAATGTTCTTTTTGACCATAGGAAGAAATGAATAATGGATATCTGCGATGCATAGTCGAATTACTAAATCAGAAGAAACAGCTTTTCTTTAATAAGTCTCTGTTAACTAAATCAGCTTTGATGTTGTGTCAATTAACATACTCTGTTTACGACATATTACCACAAAACATTCCTCACACCAGAAGTTTTTAAGATGTTTGAATTAACTTTTATTGTCTTCTAAGCAGGTCTATACCAAATTGGCCCTGAAGTAACCTCAGAGTTGTTGTTTTTTACAAATCTTAAGTCTTTGCTTAGATTCAGCTGAGTTTTCAGAAACCTGAAACCTGCAAGACATAACTAATCCAATAAACAATTCAGTGTGTTAATGTTCTGTCGGGAAACTCTGACTGTGTTTTGGAAGTCACCTGCTGAACAACATTTGATCCAACTGAACCCACAAGACAAACAATGTACTTGTTTAAAATGATGATGGAGTTTTAAACCTTCTTTAATAAAAAAATTTTTAAAAAACAAAAAAGGCTTCACGTGCAGCATCTAACTCAGACTTGCAGCATTTCTGAACTTCCCACCACACTGACAGACTTTTAAAGTCTACATTTTAACTGCGTCGCTATGGCTACATATCTGTGTGGACGTACGTACCTTCCCTGCAGGATTTCGAATGAGCACAAACAAATACCCAAATATTCTGTGCTGTAAATTTACATTCACCACTTCACATCCAAGTATTCAAATTTAAGAATGAGTAAAATCTTGTAAATTAAATTCAACATTTCAATGATTTTTAATTGTAATTGATAGATGATAAGTGATATGGGGTTTAATGGTCATCATTATTTGAATGCATGTATTTAACAGTTACATTAAAAAAAAAAAATCCTAATTGCATACCTCAGGAAGTGCTCAATGGTTAAGCGAGGTATTTATGATTTTTAGGAAAGGGACTAGAAAAAGGCAATAAAACATGCAAAAACATTGATGTGATCTATATGGCACAGCTATTATGTTGATTTACAGCTGTTTCCAAAAAGCATTGTCATGTTGGTTAAAAATTCTGTACTTTTAGCAGACTGTGGTAACTCCCAGTCCTAATAACATCAGCAGTTTATATATGAAACATTGAAATAGTTTCCATGATCACATGCTGCAGTTGTATTTAAAGCTTTTTCGGTGCTGAACGAGAACAGTTTATACATTTACACATCAAACAAGCTCTTTGTTGACCATGGGATATGTTTTAATCTTGTATTATTAAGGTCATAGTGTTTTTATATTGTTTACCTTTGTCATGACTCTTTTGATTGTGTAAATATCCCCCTGTCTACACGTGTTCCTACTTTCACCACATGAGGGCAGTGGTGGCACTCTTTGTGCCCAAGAACACATCAAAATGATGCCAGGCATTGAGAAGACCATACAAAAGTGAGCTTAAACTGTTCCTCTGAAATTAGCTGCTGAAATACACAAGCATATGTAAGTACCAGTAAAATCAAGGCAGTCCGGCTGTTGGACAGAGTTTGGCCACAGCAAGTTATCTCCTCAGAGTGAACATAGTTACTTGAAGACCTGTTATCCCCCCCCCCTCCACCTGCCCATTCTGCCACGAAAAGCATGTCACATGTTAAAATGTTTACAGACATATTTGAAATTTTAAGAAACGAAGGAAATAAACATATTTGGCCCATCCTGAGAATGACATCAACTCAACATTGGTTGAGTTTCCAACACATGTTGTCATTAGAGAAATATCTCTTAACTTGCTTGAGTTTATACATTTTTTTTTCTTTCTGGAGATCAGAGTGCTATAACTGTGCCTATAACAATAAAGTGCTATCATGATAATTGTCAAATCAGTCAGTCAGAGAGCGCACGCATCCACAAACGCTGCACAACCCTTCTGTTATTTGGATAATAAAATGCTAAGAATGTTCATCTTGATCAAGATATGAGCTGAAATGGTTGGACAATGATTGAGTCCACTGTATGTCAAATATTTTTTCAGTTTATTGTGTGAGGTGGTTTATAGTTGAATTTTTTTTTTCAAAAAGTGCCATTGTTTGCAATGTTCAGCTCTACTTTAGAAAATCCTGATCCTCAATATGGATCCACAGTTTGTGTTACCTCAAGCAAATGTAATGCTCTTTCAACAGCTCGCCTTCATTTTCTGTTAGCGTGTTATTCCTTGGGTGTATTATTGAAACTGAACAAGTTATCCATCATCTCTCTAGTTATCTAATTTGATAATACTGCAACATTACATCACAAGTTTATATGTATACATGCTTTCACTTAAACGTGTCTCTCACATCAGGTTATATTTACCCAGAATATGCTGTGAATATTACAAACAGTTGACAGAACCTGTGACTTCCTAAATGCTTTGCTGATTTGGTTGTCCGGCAACCTCAACGTGTCAAGAAGAATCCAGGTAAACAAATAATAATTTAGTACGTAACTCTCAATTTTCCAAATTGTCAAACTATTCCTTTATAGGTTGGATATGGAATTTTTTTTTTTTTTTTTATGCTGAACTCCCAACCTTTCTTCTAGACTGATGAGTGAACAGCTGGCAATGCCTACCATGGCTATGTAACAATAGCCTCAAAAGGTAGGCTTGCTAATTGTATAATATTACTGTCTGTTAATATATGAAGCCTGCTGTTTGTTGATGCACAGTTCAGACCAGTTAGAATATGTGTATCTGTATGTGACTTTGAAACAAATATTGACAATTAGACCAAACAGCTGAAACAATAAGAGCTGGACAGAGACCAGACTGGATGATGCAGCGACTCTCCCGCTTTCTACGTACAAAGTGTTATTACTAGACGGGACTTGAATCTTACATGTGGCACCTTTAAGGATGTGCACCTGTTCTTGGAGGTTTACCTAAAAGCCAAACAAATGGGACATTGTTGGAGGTACGCCAATGATTGGGGATGAATGCTATGAACACAATTTATGTGGCTTTGTATTTGTGCTCATTGTGACAGAAATGGATGACAGTAACCATAAGACACCAAAGGCGCAGGGGGGGGGGGGGGGGGGCGCACCTCGCGTGCACATGATCCCAGGCTACGCCCCTGATCGGCGGCAGTCACATCGGAGATGTGAGTGGGGATGAGAGCACAAAGAGAGAAGGCAAGAGGAAAGACGGAGGAGGAGGAGGTCTGCCGTAACTCCGCCTTCGGTCTCCGCTCCTCTCGAGCGTTCCTTCTCCACGGCCCCTCACGCTGAGGATAGAGAGAGAAAGGGAAGGAGAAACAGAAGAAGGGCACAAGAAGAAGAAGAAGAAGAAGAAGAAGAAGAAGAAGAAGAAGAAGAAGAAGAAGAAGAAGAAGAAGAAGAAGAAGAAGAAAAAGAAGAAGAAAAAGAAGAAGAAAAAGAAGAAGAAGAAGAGGGGGAGCAGCGAAGCGACCATGGCAATATCCACAGCGTCTCAGCTTGAGATAGTGTCCGATCCCAGCGCACGTCTACCACCGTCGACCTCGGCAAGGAGCATGCAGTCGCACAATAGACAGAGTCCCGATGAATGAGGAGCTGTACCTGGGCCGTGGACAAAATGAGGGTCATCTTCATCCAAAACGCCGGTTTCGTCGCAGCTTTCTCGCCTTTCTCGTGATGTTGGCAGCGTTTAGGACGACAGATAATGTGAACGAGCCAGATTTAACCACAGCTAGATCATGCCAGTCAGTTGAGGAGTGAGGAGATTAGATCAGTTTATTTAGGCTTCTTTCTTTTGATGGGATAGAGCTTGCACATATATTATAGCCAATATAGCATCTTTGAATCGAAAGTGTGTTCAGCTTCCGGCATGCAGCCTGCTGCTGAAATGTGAATACAGGCTATATTTTATTACAATATTGGCACTATAATTATTTTTATCCAGTGATAGAGGAGTATATATTAGGTAATTATGGACCGATCGTTTTAGACCTCTGTGCGCCGTTGGTAATCCATTACTAGATTGATTATATAGCTTAAAGCGATGAATAGGTAGGAGGAGGAATCTGTTCACTTCGATCAAAGCCAATTGATTAACTAAGACAATCTGGAAATGTTAGTTTCCACACGTGATAACATGACTAACGTTATTCCTTGTAATTTATTTATTTATTATTACTATTATTAGGCCTATAAGTATTATACTATCAATTTGTTATAAGTAGGTAATTTGAAATATTTAACAGTGGGAAGGTTGTGTGACTTCCCTAGTGAGATGGAAACCGCTTATTTATCGCCCCACCGGGGGGCCATCCGTCCCGAGGCCACGAAAGGCCAAAGTTCAGCGGGCAAACCGGCGGGGGGTGACTTATCGCCTGCGCCTCCTGCTCCACCTTCACCTGCCGGCAACTCACCTGAAGAGTCCCCGACAAGAGGCGATGGACGGAGGAACTCGGGCGTAAAGAAACACCACCACAAGCACAACCTGAAGCACCGCTACGAGCTGCTGGAGACGCTGGGAAGAGGCACCTACGGCAAAGTGAAGAAGGCCATCGAGCGGCGCTCCGGCAGAGAGGTGAGCCACTTGAGAGGCACTCTGAACAGCTGTAAACATCTGTCATGATGCTTTTAGTACATGCATACTTTTGTAGTCAACACTACAAACAACACTGGCCCGAAATGAAGTGGTTTGTTGCTCTCGGAGACGTGTGCGTGTCCTTCCCCCGCTGGGAATTCCCCCCATGCTCCAAAAGGGTCCATGGGGCTGGAGAGTTGCGCAGCACACGCCTGGTCCTGTGCAGGGCCTCACGACCGGATGCTGGAGTGCAAATCCGGCTACTGGCAGACTGATGCCACTTGTGTGACCCCCAGTAAGCATTATGAGCAGCAGCTAAAAGTCCCCCCAGAGATACTACCGAGGCCCTTTCACTTTTATTCGGTCAGTGTTTTATACAGTTCAGTGCAAAAGGTTTATTGTCAGTTTAGAGGTTTATATTCTTATCTATCACAGTGCATTCAGAGAGGCATGTGATCTATAAAAAGCTATATGGAGACAACCTAAATGTACAGAACTGTGCCAAGATGCTTGGAACAATAGCCGGCCTCCCTTGAAACACTATTGCTGCTTTAAAGGCGAAGGGTGGTCACAGTTTTATTTTTATTTTTGTATATACTTCATTTTGTGCGACGAAAACAATTCATCAAATTATTTTTTGCAGCATTTGACTTTTAGCACTGTGACTACTGTATAGTTTGTGCTTTCCAGTTTGTATTTCACTGTGTGGATGTGAGTGTGTTTGCTGGGGCCAGTCCTAAACGCTGCCAACACTTTCTGTTTCTTTATTTAACGTGATAAGCTGTGTTAGTCATAGTAAACCCACCATCTGTTGTTATGTCCTTGCAGACCTGCACATCTCCCAATATTTCCAAGTGTGGCAAAATATGACCCATGTGCCCATTCTGGCAGTGCATGAGGAACTTTCCATTTGCTGAGTGCCAGTGGGGAAACTTGGTATAGGTCAACAATGTCCCCCAATGGTTTCATAGCTCCTGGTATATCTGTGCCTAATAAGTCGGGCCACAAACCTGCTGGTAGGGCTTACTCTCTTTTGACTTGTACTTTTACTAGCATCATAAAACTGCATTTTTGCTGAAAAAGTAATACTATTTGTCACATGGGCTACATTTGCAATAAAGCATAACATTCAGACTTAAAATAGAAAAGTGCAGGACTTCCTTACACCACAGTGTTTAATGTGAGACTGGCATATCTGGAGGAAGCAGTGTGTCTGCACATGGAGTCCCAACAGAGCCTGACTGCAGGCCACCTTACAGGCCACGTGCAGTCTGGCACTGTGTTGCTAGAGTTTACTTGACCTCTGACCCAGAGGAAGTCCCTTGTGTCCATATGGCAGATACAGCAGTGTGGTGAGACTGTTATGCAATCATTTCGAGTCCCAGCACCTTTTTTGGCTCGTACCACCGACCCAATGAGAAGAGCAGAGTGAGGAGATAAACAGAGGAAGTTGTGTGTGTGTGTGTGTGTGTGTGTGTGTGTGTGTGTGTGTGTGTGTGTGTGTGTGTGTGTGTGTGTGTGTGTGTGTGTGTGTGTGTGTGTGTGTGTGTGTGTGTGTGTCTCTCTCGCTGTTGTGCAGCTGTGTGTGTGGGAATGAACTAAAAGAGCATTCAGAGTGTCAGTGAAAGTAGAACTGAACAATTGTCTCTTTTAATATGGATTGCCATATGTTGTACTGCTTGGCAGCTCTGTGAAAACTCAGCATTATATGAAGTGCAATTGATCATAGAGATCATTGTGAGGATGTAGGACATATGCACATGTTCATGTATTTGAGCATTGCCTGTAGAAGATGGGCTCCGTGTTTATATACTTGTGAGACAGACAAGAAAGACCCTGTGTGAGTTTTAAAGCATCATATGCCATCTAGAGGACTATAGTGAAAAGGTTGTGGTGACAGCCAGGCCTAAAATGGACATTGACACATGGAAGGCCATCCACAGCAGGAAATGAGATTGGAGAGGAAGGTTAATATCCTGTGTGGACGGTCCATCACAGCCAGGAGGGGGTGAGCCGCTAGCGCAGAGCTACGGGGAAGCCCACCGCCATAACAAGCGCGAGGGACGGCCTCAGTTAAAGGGGATACAGAGTCATATTAATATGAGCTTAAAGCACCAGATTACATCATTACCCAACAATGGATTCGATGGGGAGGTACGCAAGGGGGGGGGGACACTGACATTCCTCTGCTATATGTGGTGCTGCTGATGAGGTATTATGATTCCTGGCTGTGTTTGTATAATATAGTCCTCTTGAAAAGTGACTGGCCTCTTCCTCCCACTCACTTTCTCTCCCCTGAACTCTGACTCAGACACACAGTCAACACAGCAGATGATCATGATCTTTAGACAATACAGGGACGGGTGAGCTTGTGATGAATACTTCATCTATTTTAATGGCCTGAGAAAGCGCAGGAAGATGTCAGGCTCCACTGAAGCGAAAGATGGACTTTCACTTCAAACAAACTCTTTTGAGAATAAGAGTGGAGGGGGCGGGGGGAGTTCGGGGTGGTGGGGGCGGGCGAGGCTGCCCCCATACCTGGCATTGGCCAGCGTGGGCAGCAGTGCAGCGCCTGTTTACTGTGAGTGACAGTAATAGGGATCCACTTAAGGACAAGCGTAGCTGTGTCAGCCAGCCCGGCCAGCTGGCAAGTGGCTGATCTGCAGTCCTGTTTAATGATCCACATCGGGGTCATGGCTAGGGAACATGAGGAGAAACCCAAAGAGATACCTGGCTTTGTCTCAAGCCCAATGTGGGAGAGCAGCCTCATTCAGTGAGTTCAGTGTAGAATTAAGATGATGGCTGTTAAAGATTGATTACTGCCCTGCCAGGAGAAAAAAAAAAAAAGCAGCAGTTTTACAGACATTTTACTTGCGTTTGTGGGTTATTTTTCAATTATTGCCTAAATTAATGAATTCCTGAATTAATTCCTACATTAAATCCAGGAAGGTGACTCACATTTTGTTTCACTGTTAAACACCACAGTCAAAAAATGTTCCTCACATTGTGGGGATCAGTGCTAAAGTCTTGATTCTGATGAGGTAAACGAAAACATCAGTGTTAAGACACAAACAACTTTTACCAATTATGCACCCAGCATGTGAACCCCCCGGACCCTGGCTTGTTTATTATGGTATCATTTCTTTAAATTCTATGTAATCAAGACGTGCTCTGGAAGGGAGCTATTCCGGTTTGGGGTTATTTTTATTGATGTACACGGTAATTAGCTTGGCACTCGCTACTGCCTGTGGTTTCTGCTGCATGGAATAAAGCTGGGCTCCTCCGAACGCTGCAGCTTAGCTAGGAGAGGACAAAAGTTTAAACTAACAGAATTCAGAGTGAACAGACTCTATCCAGGCCTGATCAAAGGAAACCCAGGACTCTATCCAGAATGTTTAGGCTACAATTAGAGTGATGTACCAGACTGTGTACTCCCGATTGGTTTATTTGGAGAAAGCCGCTAACCTCTCATTTATGGAGTGCATAGGTTAGTGGTTTGAATGCATCCAGTTACGGCTGACTCCGTGGCATTGCCATGATAATGAAAAATCGTCAAATCAAGTGTCTCTGTTGACTGATGAATCTCCTAAAAAGGATCCATTTGGCAAGGCAATTAGACTAAATCACTTCCTCGGCCCCTGCTCATTCTCCTCATTCCTCCATAAAACTCCCAGCAGGTCGGCTTCACAGGCTGTTTCAAATGTAGGCCATTAGCTGCTCTGAATCAGAATGACTAAAAATAAGAGACAGAGTAGTTATCAGTGTCTTCTCAAGGACTTTCTTGACAGGGGAGGAAACATTTCTGTGTAGGTTAATACTGACAATACTGAGGAGCACTCTGACCTCTCCAGTAATTGTGAACACATCAAAACTTACTCACTTCTTTTCATGATACTCCTGGTCCTCATTGGCTCTGTGGATGAGAAGTTTAGTCTGTCATTCAGTTGGTCCATTTTGGTGCTGACTGAAATATCATAACAACATTTGAATAGATTGTCATGAAATCCTGTACAGACATTGATGATGTCCAGACGGTGAAGCCATATGTTCTCTCTTGATTCCTTGCACCACAATGAGGTTCACAGTTGTGGTTTAAGAAGAATGTATCCATATTTGTAGGATTGATTGCCACACAAATTAGCACAGACATCCGTGGTCCCCACTGGAGGAACTGCAGTAACTTCGGGGCTCATTAAACTTTTTCTCTTGCACCATCATCAGCCAGAATTTTAATTTGTTCAACACGTTTTTATGAGCCAATTCCGACAAAGTTAATGAGATTTCCATCAGCCTAAGCTGTACTTTGTGTGTAGTGCCAATACATAAATGTTAACCTGCTAACACACTAAGTGGGATGGTGAACACACCTCATAATGACATCAACATTGCCTTTATAGGCATGTTGGCATGCTGGCATCATATATGGAGCAGAGGGGAGGCAGGGGGATGATGTCGGAAAAAAAGAATGTCTTTTTTTTTTTTTTTTTTAACAACAACTGCACTCAGGTAGATGGTTGCCATGGAAACCACAATGGTCCACTGTGTGAATCTGCCCTCTTCTGTTAGAGAGGGGCTTGGGTAACTGATCATACCCCTGGCTTGTAACACTGACTAATACTTGGCTAAATTTAGGCCCAGGCTATGAAAGGGTACAAAACAAGCCTCTGTTATGGCCACATGTGTCAGGTTGTTTTTCTCAAAGAGTGCACCTTTATTTTGTTTCATGCTGAGACTGGGATTACATTTCTGTTAGACTCGAAGATGAAGGACTAGTTGCTTTGTTGGCTCACATGCTTTTACTGAGACAGACAGGCGTCACATGGTGTACAGTTTGTACTATGCAAGAGTCATGTACAGTTTAAAGTTCACTCACTTGCATGTGACATAAATGTGTTGTCCGCTAATCTTATTGCACAGTTGTCTTTGGTGATTTCCTGTTTCAAATTAAATGTACATACTTACGTAATCAATTTAATTGAAACCGTCACACAAGATGCACTCAAGATATCCTCGACTTTATGTCGCTGTAAGTCATCTGATCAAAGTGTTTTCTGTCTTCTGTTCCCAGGTGGCTATCAAGTCCATTCGGAAGGAGAAGATCAAGGATGATCAGGACATGGTGCACATCCGCCGTGAGATCGAGATCATGTCATCCCTCCGCCACCCACACATCATCTCCATATATGAAGGTGAGGTTCTGGTGTGTGTCTACAAACACAATCAAATCAAATCATAGACACTCGTTTGACTTGAACACACATAAACAAAAACACTCATGTCCAAAAATTCTCCTAGCTGCGGGACTGTCATGTTATGACATGCAGATGTCATAATAAGTGCTGGACGACAGCTCTGGGATGTTATTCATCTTCTCTGTCTGGCTGCCTGGGCCAGTAAAAGTCTGGATTGCTTTGACGGTGTGTGCGTCTGGATCTCTGAATGTGTGTGTGTGTGTGTGTGCGTGTGTGTGTTGAAAGTTTGTATTTATACGAGGGGTGATATTGTAAGGGATTGCCTCTCCCACATCTAAGAGGTCTCATCCCTTGTCTTCTCTGGTCTTGATCTCAGGGCCAGACATCTGCTGATACTTAGAGACAACTGCAGCTGGGAACCAGACTGTACTCGTGCATGTGCGTGTGTTTGCACATAACTGTGTCTAACTAAGTCCTAGTATATTTATGTCAATGTATGGGCCTGTGTGTGTGTGTGTGTGTGTGTGTGTGTGTGTGTGTGTGTGTGTGTGTGTGTGTGTGTGTGTGTGTGTGTGTGTGTGTGTGTGTGTGTGTGTGTGTGTGTGTGTGTGTGTGTGTGTGTGTGTGTGTGTGTGTGTGTGTGTGTGTGGCTAGGGAGACACTGGATTGACCCCAGTCACCCAAGCTTGCACCCTGTCTGACTCCAGTCCGGTGCTATGCAGTGGAAAGAAAGGCCTTTAGCCTTCCCTGGACCAACCGCAACATATATCTACCCCAGGAAGCAACTCTCTAAATATCAAAGCCTTCAAGTCAGGCTCAGACAGCACACATATTTATGCCTTGGGGACCTCCTTCTTTTGCTATGAGCCCTTTTGAATGACCTTAACCTCACTGGAAGAAAACAGATTAGTATTAATGGTGAGTGCACAGGTGGAACAATTCCCATTGAATTTTACGGCATATTGCTTGCAATCCATCATCGCTTGTAATGTAGTCTGGGCCCATGTGCAGGCATTTAAAGTCACAAGGCACTGCGGTGTGAGCCGATTTCATATGATTTGTGACTATTTTTATACCTGTGTCAACAAAGCAGCAGTTTCAATGACTCTTTCAGGATAGCAGCCCTGGCACATTTGCAGCAGGTTGTGTGCCACTGCCCAAACTGGCTTACCCACTGTCCTTTGTACAGTTTCAAATTCCCCAGGTCATTATCAGCAGTGTGTATAGGCAACAAACATCACTATTTGTCATGGGAACGTGCCAGCAGTCAGCTGGAGGGCTGAAGTGCAGCTGAGTTTTATGTGTTTTGTAAGAGAATGATGAAAAGAACACCCAGCTTTATAAACTCCATCGAGCCTGAATGGTGCTCCTATATGTGCTGCCTTCCTTTATAAACGGCTTTCTCCACCAACAAACTCCACCAGCCTCATTGCTCTCGCTCTTTGGTGTTTCTCCTCAAATCCAGCGTTTACTGTTGTGGCCTGGCCTCCACCCAGCCATGCTTTAGAGATATATAGGAGGCCAAGAGATTTGTGTATCCGGCAACACCCTCTTCAACAGCCCCTGCTAACTGCCTTGTGTGAAGCAAAGCTGAACCAGATGTGTGCGTGAAGATAGATTTTTACCACTCCCTCGCATTTTGCATCCATCAGCATGCTGAGTGGGGCATTTAGAAGCGGGTTTAGCTCTTCGCTCCTCAGGCACAACTGTGCCTTAGTGCCCTCCTTTTGAAACAAGCAGTAAACCCCATAGTATGCTGTAAAGGCACAAATTGATACATCCAAATAAAATGTTACTACCTCGTTTGTGCACGTAGGGACAAATGCTTAGCCTGACAAAACTGACGTAAGCTAAAGGAAATTTGGTCAAATTTAGTAAATCAGCCAATCATAACCTCGAGGTACTTAGCATAGAAACCCCCAAAACAAATGCTTACTTGTTTATTGACTGCATGAGTAGTATTTCTCCACTCTACTGTATTGCACTTTGTAATAGCACCCAGCTTCTTGTTCCCCATACGAGTTTTATCTATCAGCAGTGCAGGCAATAGAACAATAGGTGCTAATTATCCAGATGTGAGGGCCTGACCTGTGAACAAAGCGCAGTGAGTGACAGTGAGGCTGGCTCACCCAACGGGCTGTAACAAACCCGTTATGTAAGCCAGGTAATTATTTCACCAGTGGAGGTCAAAGGTGAATGGGAGTGCAAGCTGACAATTGGCTTTCCAAGTACAACCCCATCAAGGATCACCCTAGGTCACCACTCTGTCCACCAATCAGAGGGCTGGATCTGCTCTGCCCCTCCAGAGTGCTTGGCTTACTTCCCGTCTGTTGCTTCCCAAGCAGCCAGACAGTCACAATCAGAGAGCATTACCATCACTCAGCAACTGTGTGTTTTTGTAAAGGATTATATCTTTAAAAGGACACTGGGAGGGAAGGGGGGTCGGGGAGAGGGGTGGGGGGGGAAGAGACTGAGGAAAGTAGTGTGACAGACTATGAAGGTGCTCACTGAAGGATGCAGAGAGTAGGGGCCCTCAACCCCCGGTGACCCTGCTGTGTGGGAAAATCAACACGCACAATATGTAGCAACATGGCTGACTGTGTTGTAGTCATCTCCTCAAGTGTTTCCATCTCTCTCCCTCTCTCCCTCTCTCCCCACCTAACCGCTGTCATTCCCTTCATGCCATGGAGAAATATGTTTCCAAGCTGAAATTATAAACCAGAAGGCTAAAAACTGACACACAATCATACGTTTGGTGAGCTGAAGTTGGATAGTAATGCTTTACAGTAGATTTGTTTTGGTCATAAAGTCAATGTCTGTCTGTTAAGTGTAAAATAAAGCCTACGAGTCATAAATTACTAATCAGTGAAGCATTACATGGGATATTTAAGTCTGAGCCTCCGACTCAGTGTGCTGGTTAGGAATATGGGAGTGTGTTGTAAAAAAATGGCGACATGATGTGAAGTTGAAATGCGATGTGTCAAGGCTGTCGTTTGACTCTGTTGCTGTGAGGCTAACTCTTTCTCTTCTCGACTTGGCTTTTGCGTTTCCTGTCTGTTCTCACTGCTCTCCACTCGCTCTGGTCTCCAAGGAGTGGGCTTGATTGAGTTAACAGCCCCTCCCTGCGATGTTGTGAAGGAGCCAGACACATGAGGTGGGGTTTGGGTGATGTAACCCCGGGAGAAGTGTAGAGATATAATATGCTCCTCTGGAATTTGGATTCCTGCTCCAAAACTATAGGGGGTGAACTGGTTTACTTTGCTTTCATGAACAAATGAACCTGGGAGGATTTCAGAGGTTGTCTTCCCGTCCACGTTAATATAAACTTATTTTTCTGAACGTACAATAATAATGGACTCCAAATATGTTCCTATCATTTGTCAGTGTTCGAGAACAAGGACAAGATCGTGATCGTGATGGAGTACGCCAGCAAGGGCGAGCTGTATGACTACATCAGCGAGCGCCGGCGCCTGAGCGAGCGAGAGACGCGACACTTCTTCAGACAGATAGTCTCTGCCGTGCACCACTGCCACAAGGTGAGGAAACCCATCCCATGCTTTACGTAGAGAAAAACACGCACATTCATTTTCTGGTCACCTTAAATCACTCTTTGCCTCTTTCACACACATGCGGACTTTTGTTTTCCAGGCTCATTGCAACACAAACCATGCACGTCCACAGCCTGCCATATAGCCAGTTAATCTGCAGGCCCTACACTGTATGCTTTTCTTGGCGCTCCGGTGTGAAGGAGTCATCTGTTTCTAAGTGAAGATGGAACACAGGCCAGTTTAATTCAGGCTTATGCTCTGATTACAGTGCAGTGCAACAAACAGACCCCGCATTAATTCTGTGCTCATCGGTTGCCACATACACACACACACACACACACACACACACACACACACACACACACACACACACACACACACACACACACACACACACACACACACACACACACACACACACACACACTGATGGATGTCCCGAGATACCCAGAGAGCTTTTCCCCAGAGCTTTAGCTCCAGCCACACCCATGTCAACCCTTGTTCCACACCTCACTAACTCCCATCAAAACCTCCAAGGTCCCGGGGCCTGTTTGGATGGTCTCCTCTCTTGTCATACTCTTCCCCAGCTGGTGATAGGGATGATGTCATGGCCCTCCGATAGGAGAGTCCCAGACAGCCTTGAATGATGAATCATCACCACCAAGCGCAACCTCCTGCCGGGTGGAGTGGCGTGAGTCACTGACACAACAAGCAAGGAGCCACTTCTTCTTTATTTCCACCAATCAGGGTCATGTGAACACGAGCTCTGTGCCAGACAATAATCAATGGGAGATGCCATGCAGAGCGGCGCAAGCCGGCAGGGGGGTGACGGATGAAGTCACTCCTCCACATCTGAGCTCGGTTCTGGCTGTCTGCATACCACATGTTAATTCCTGGACTTTTTTTTTTTTTTTTAAAGCCCAACATTAACAGCATCGTTGTTTCTTTATCCCAAGATGCTGTGAGAACATCATTCATACGGGGTGGTAATTACAGGCTCATGTTTATGTGACACATGTGAGGCGTTTAAAAAAAAAAAGAAAATCACAACAGATGTCAGCAAAAAGACCCGAGAGGGGACAAGACCAATTAAAGAGGACTAAACCAACAGGCTACCTTGATTTCCCCCGAGTGCCACGAGCTATCTTTGTTGGCGTAAATGATCTCGTAATACAATGGACTCTATGAATAATGAACGGGTAGACACACCAGTCATGTTGGTTTTTTTCTCATTGACTTTCAGAATGGAGTTGTGCACAGGGATCTGAAACTGGAAAATGTGCTACTGGATGAAAACTGTAATATTAAGGTATGTTTGCCCCTTGATCTGTGATGCGTTACCCATCAGGCTATAATACCTCACCTCCGATGATCTTTGGAGGAGGGATTAACCATCACATGGCTTGAGTAACATTCACACTTACCCCTCTTTCCACAGATTGCTGACTTCGGGCTGTCCAACCTCTACCACAAAGACAAGCTGCTGCAAACTTTCTGTGGCAGCCCGCTCTATGCTTCACCAGAGATCGTCAATGGGAGACCGTACCGTGGCCCAGAGGTGAGGCTCAATGAACCAATGAAAGAATGAATGAATGAATTATTGTCCTCCCTAGAAATTAAATTTGAACATTACGTATCTCTCGTTGTATTTAGCCTTCACCCCACTCGTGGTTATCGTCATCATGTAGTCTGTACACAAAGTGGTGGTAGTCTTTGTTTCCTGCTTCTTTGATGGGATTAGTCGCCAGTCAAAGGGAGGTCTCCTTTTGCTCCTCCGCAGTGGGTCAGTGTAGATATTCTCTGCATCCCTCCCCTGTCCTCCCCTTCCTACAATGTGTGGATCTTTTGAAGTGAGGAACTGGAGAATAGATTTTGTTATCTTTCTCTTCAGCTTAATGGGATTTGAATGAGCTCCGCAGCCTCAAAGAGCACTCATGGTCAAAGTCACATCTAACCAAATAGTTTTGGTGAAAGAAACAGTGAAAATGTCTCCCCAAAACCACATATGTGGCAAATCCAGAAGGGTGTTGTCTCTACAGACTGCATCAGTTGCATAAGACGAAGCAACAGCACAGGGGAAAAAAAAAAGAGGTTGCATTTTTAGATATTCAAGTTCAACCATTCAATTTAGCGTGATTCACTATAATTTACTCAAGAGTGCTAAAAACTGCAACAGTCCAATTGCAATTGAAATTACAGAACCACAGTTGGGGTGAAGCCACAAATTACAGCAAACACAGGTAACGAAAATAGAACACAACAATAGTGCGTGCCCCGTCTCGCCCTCGTGAATGGACCAATGGCAACAGCCGAGTGAAACATTTTTGATGTGGGTCCAGAGCTTTAAAGGAAGTACACCAGCTCTTTAACTGGCCGTATGTGATTTCCGCATCCTTTTTCTACGTCTCAAAGCTTCAGCTACTGCCATCAGAGTCCCGTTCCTCAGAGCATCTCATCCTCCCCAAACTACAGTCAACACCCGTCGCACTCTGTCTCACACACACACACACACACACACACACACACACACACACACACACACACACACACACACACACACACACACACACACACACACACACACACACACACACACACACACACACACACACACAGGTCATTGAGTGTGTCTCCAGCAGGTTGTCAAGAGCTCAGGATATCACAACTCTGCCATCTCTGTTGGTCTCATTTCCCCTCTTACACTCCCACCACTTCCCCCTGTGGCTCTGCACCGCCTCATGCCCCAAACACAAAGTCTTATATAACTGCTAAGAAAGCCACATTGCATTAGGTTGGTGGTCAGAAAGTTCGTGCCTTCGCCTGACAGAGCAGGAGAGAGTGGGGGCAATTTATGTGAGGGTAAACAAAACCATTTCCCACCACAGTGCTGACATTTGTAGTCATTTCTTTGAAAGACACCCTGCAGCGTCTCTTTAACAGAGATGTCCTTAAGTGATGTTTGTGTGAAAAAGTGTTTTGGGTGCTTATTAATGTCAATGTAAACTGTAGATTATAACTCAAAGCTCTGCTGCGATGTTGAGCAGAGCTGAGCTCATTCTGGAAAAAAAATCATTTTAATGCTCTGAATCACTAATCAAAACAAGACTCGGAAAACCGAATTTACATTGCATAACACACCTAACTTTTTGTTTTATTTGTTCACAGAGTGTGTTCTGCGTATGATTAACCAAACTGGTTCTTGTTTCCCCCAGGTGGACAGCTGGGCTCTTGGGGTACTGCTGTATACCCTGGTCTACGGAACCATGCCATTCGACGGGGGAGACCACAAGAACCTCATTCGCCAGATTAGCAATGGCGAGTACAAAGAGCCCACTCAGTCCTCAGGTACAGCACAAATCTTCACAAAAGTTCACATCCCTCTTTGTTTTTTGCTCAGAAAAGACACCTGATTCCAGCATCCTTCATAAAACAATATCATACTCTGCAGATTGAGTTCAGCAGGAACACAGAAAATATGAAATCCTTTTTGATGTTTGTCGACAAACTGGGAATCCAACATAGATTAGAGCGCCCTGAATGCACACATAGAGTGGAATCTACATATTCCATTACATATCTCTCACACTACTTTTTTTTACTTTTTTGTAACATAATAACATACTCATTTTTAATTAATCAAACTCTTAATTGGTTGAATTATATGGTACAAACCTGAAAGATATCAAATTCAATTTCTGTGCTGATCAGAGTGATTGTCATCCACATTTCTATGTTACAAAGACACTCAGATTGGGTGTATTTAGATATTGATATGCATTGTAATGTTATTTAACTGTAGATACATTGTTGTGGTGTACGCTGAATAACAGAATAATATTTTATGTAAAATATTTAGTGACTTATTCCTTTGTTAAGGATGTAGACACTGCATTTTTTATTTTTTATATGCCTCTAAATTAAGTAACTGTTACTTACATTAAAAAAAACAATGTAGGACAAATGTAGCATGTTAGAAATAATTATATCGCCACTAACTACCTCGGCAAGTTCCAGCATCTTTGGATTTTGATCAGCTTCAGTTAGTGCCAGCTGTTTTAACCTCATTGCACCTCTCGTAGGACTGTAATGGCATGTAATGTTAGCATGTTAGCACCAGTGACGTGCAACATGAGGCAGCTCACTGATTGCTCTGTTTTCCTGCTAGATGCCCGTGGACTGATCCGCTGGATGTTGATGGTGAACCCAGATCGCCGTGCCACAGTGGAGGACATAGCCAATCACTGGTGGGTAAACTGGGGCTGGAAGAACAGTGTGTGTGACTGCGAGACCCAACGCGACCATGGAGGCTCGCCCATGCTGGCCCGTTTCATCGACTGGCAGAACCGCACTGAGCCACGTGGTTCTGGAGCCAAAGCTGCAGCCATGCCCCAGCTGCTGCGCCAGAGGCCCAAAAAGTCCAAGAAGGAAAATGTGGAAGCGGGACAGACCAACTGTGGAGCAGAGGACAAGCCAGGTCTGAAGAGACCCAAGGGCATCCTGAAGACCAGGGTTACTGAAGAACAGCAGTCTGCCAGCCTTGAAGAGTTGGAGTTGGGTCAGGCAGTGCTTCCTCAACAAGCCGAAGGGGGAGAGGAAGCTTCGAGCCCAGATAGGGAGGAAGAGGAGCCGACTCTGGGAGGAGGCTCGCCAGCTAAGATGGTGCCCTCTCTGCCCAAGAAAGGCATCTTGAAGAACAACCAGCAGCGGGAATCAGGGTACTACTCTTCCCCAGAGCGCAGTGAGTCCTCCGAGCTTTTAGGAGGTGCCAGTATGTCTCTGTTGGCCACCTCTCCACCCAAGAGAATGATGGGGAGGAAGGGCATTTTGAAGCGAAATGGCAAGTACTCCACCTACAGTGGGCCTCCCTCAGCAGCAGCGGTGGCTGGAGTCCTCGGCGAGCCTCCTCCCTCAACTGACTCTGGTCTGTCCCGCAGTCAGAGTCGGCCCTCCAGTATAGTCGGGGAGGACAGCTCCGCCCTGTCCCTGTCGCCCAGCTCCCTCAGCGGGGCTGAGTGGCACCCTTCCACCCCCCACCTACGCTCTAACATCAGGGCTTGCGTCTCGGCTGAAAACCTGCTGCAGCTCGCCAACTTCAAGGGCTTCCAGGCAGCCCCACAACTCCAGGGACCCAAGTTCAGCCGTGGCCCCAAAACAAAGGGCTCCCCAGGGGACAATGGCAGCTTCTCCTTGCTGGGGGACCTGGAGGACATGACTCAGGTGTACCAGCAAGCCCTGGACATCAGCAGCAACCTCACCTAACAGACGGGTGGCAGAGAGAAGAAGCAGAGGGTTTTAAACATGACTGAGTGTGTGTGTGTGTGTGTGTGTGTGTGTGTGTGTGTGTGTGTGTGTGTGTGTGTGTGTGTGTGTGTGTGTGTGTGTGTGTGTGTGTGTGTGTGTGTGTGTGTGTGTGTGTGTGTGTGTGTGTGTGTGTGTGTGTGTGTGTGTGCGCACAGAGGTGTATGCGTGGCATTAACGACCAGTGCGTTACTGGGATACACCTTTGGGAGGTTGTGGTTTTTCAAATGGGGCTGATATTTGATGGAAGAGATATGCCTACACTTACACATGTGCATCCACATATGTACACACTTAGGTGCACTTCTCTGGCCAGACGAAATTCAGTTAAGGTTGTGTGAACAGGAGAGAGACGGCGCTGGCACGAAACAATGCCACCCAGTCTGCTTTCTTATCCCGCCCATAGACTTTGCTGTGTTCAACATGTTTACATATTCAGCAAGAAGGCAAGTTAGAATCACAAATGCAGCAACCAGAAACTGGTTGGCTCTCTTTGTACACCACCCATTTTGATTAGGAGTTTACAAAAGCACCTTAAAACTCACACAGAGCAAAACTCACACAGAGCACATGCTTTTGTGATCTTTACTTCCTTTGAAAAAGAAAAAAAACGAAACAAACCAGGGTCTTGTTCCAAAAATAACTAACAGTGCTGATTATTTATTAATATTTTGTAGCTTTAGTTTCAAGGGCAGAACTGGTGGGCGCTGGCTATTACTGGAAGAGTCTAAAGTCTCCAACTCTTGTGCGGAACTGACATATATAATTATGTTACTCAATGATGAGAAACATATACTCCACATATATAACTATGTCTGTGCATGTAAAACACGCAGGCAAATATACCTTCATAAAAGCATATGTCCTATATATGTGTATGATACTAGGGAATATGTAGGAAGTGCCTTTTTTGATTCATAATAAAATTATGTATGTCATTTCCTTAAATTGGAGGGAAAAGCCAGACCGACCTGTCACCAGTTATGCTTTTTTTTTTTTTCATGTTTGTGAATGTGGATACCCAGGGCCTTCAGAGCACAGCTGACTAACTTTACTCGTCTTGGGGTTCAAAGGTCAATCTGAGGCAGATGAGATCAAACAGTCTCGTCTCCTCCCCCAGTACAATCACACACAGATGCACCGGCATCTGCAGGCCACCTCGGAAACAAACTCCTGTGTTCCATGTCAGTGTTTAAGCCCATAGTTCGGTGTGTCAGCAGTTTAGATGGTTGGACAGTTTTTTGCTGGCAGCACAAGAGAATCTGTACGGGCTCACCTAGTGGGCCATCCAGGGAAGGGGAGATGGCGCAGACACCACCTCAGAGTCCTGGAATGTGCCTGGCTTTCTTAACCTTGGTTGTTTCACATGTTCGAGGCTACCTGATAAAACAGGCTGTTAAGTGAGAGATGCATTTTTTTTAATATTTTTTTTTTTACCAAAGACATGTAGTTGTTTTCCATTGTCAGACTAGTTAATATTTTAGCCGAAGCTCTGCAAAAGAACTAAGTAAGGTGGTTTGTTTTAGCTCACTGATGACACAGCGAATTCCTCAGACAAAGACCGGAGACGTGTTGGTGCTGGAGATCTCTATCAGCCGCAGCCCGACTCAGCACAGGTGGGATCTGCGGTCCGTGCTCAGCCCTCCAGCTGTGTATACTAGTTCATTATGTCAACCAAGCACAATTAGCCAGCTATTGTTTTCATTTGAGCGTAAGAGTGAGGCAGAGCGTGGAGATTTATAGCTAGAGGGAGAAGAAAAGTGTGTGAAAGCGTGATGCGTGGAGCGGTGCTGAGATTAGAGAGGACTTTTCCTGTGAAACACAGCAAAGGTCACGGTGTTAGATTTATTTTTTGAAGGATTTGTAATGTAGATTAGTGAAAGTAAAGGAAGTGAGTAGAAAGAGTAGATGGAAAGTTTTTGTTTTATACCAAAGATGTGATGAAGCTTTGACAGGAATCATTGGGAATGGATGGGTCAGGGACTAATGAGGGCCCTTAGGATTTTACTTTGACTTCAGAATCCCCATCGGTGAATGAAATCATCCCCACATTGGCTTTGCCTCACGTTTGTTTTATTTTTCTTCTTTTATTTTTTTCATTCGAGATGCTGGAGGCTGTCGATACAGCTTGTCAGTGTCCGTGTGTGACTTGTGTCTTCTCTTTGGCCTTCCAAAGTGTGTTACACTTTTCCACAGCAGCACAAAAATTGGAGAACGGTGACTAACATCCAAAATATCAAATGATGTGGATGGAAAAGCATGCAGTCGTTGACCCCGAGGAAAAAAGATCACGTATTGAATGTTTTCAGTGGTCCGCTCGTGTGAAGGAAAGGTCCTGGGTACTGATTCAAATGAAAGACCCACTGCGTATTATATTGCATTTTATTGCCTTTTGTATTGCATTTTATTGTCAACTGGATTTACAGTGAGAAAATTATACTATGTTAGTATTTTGGTTTATTATGCTTCTGTTTTTGATTTTCCAAAATATAAGAAACTTTATATTGCTTTATGTTATGGCAGAAAAATACTTCCTTCCTTGAAGTAGCAGAAAAATCTGATGTGAAATTGGTATAATCTCATTTCCCCCTCTTTTGGTCAGACAACCTCCGAGTGGCAAAAAAATAGCTCTTGAAAATGTAAGTTTTAGTTGAAATATGGCATTTCGTATTAATATCTGAACAGCTGACCCTATGAAAAATGTATTTCGACCTCTAGCGAAGCAGGGGAGGGCAGAAGGCTGGAACAACACAGGAGAAAAGGAAATAAAGCAATGGAAAGAATCTGATGATGAAACTTTAACTCTGCCAAACTGGAAATTACTGGTGCATATCTGTTAGTTAGCAGAAAGTCTAATCATAGGAAAACGTGACTGGATATTGTTATGACAATAATAATAATTTAGTATTATTATGTTATTTAAGTATTATTTTTCGTAACAGTTCATTACTATTGCTGGCTATTGCCACAATGTTGGTTTTATTGTTTTAGTTTGTCTGTGGGTGATCCTGGACTGCCAAGGTTTATTAAGATGCGTGCCTTTGGTATCTTTCATGAACTTTTTTTTTTTTTTTTTTTTTTTGATAATGAAAATTATTATCAAGGTGTTTTTTATATTTGTATTTATTGATCAAGCCATTTAAAATAGTTGTAAAAGTACTCCGTGTTCATGCTTTGGCCTGCTTTGGACTGTGTTGTGTTCAGGATGTGCAGCACAAAAATAACTTTTTTAAAATAGAGTGGTATCATCTCATTAGTGATATCATCTCATGCCAGTGGTCTACTGTGTGTTTCTTAGGAGTAATGGATCAATAAAACTTCTTCAAATCCTGTAACATGTCTTAATTCGTCCATTCGGGTCAACACGATGCCCCTGTAGTACTGTATCAACTTAAATAAATGGTTCTTGAAAATTACACGTGTTTGTGTTTTTTGTCTTGAATGGTCCTTTTATTCTAGAGATTTATAAGTTTAACAGTTACCTAACATATTTGTAAGGAGGCTCATAAGGAACAGCTTAAATACACATAGATAGATATGAACAAGTTTAATAATAAGGGAGATCAGTATTGATTTATACCACATTGCAAATGCTTCATCCTGCCCAAATAGGCCAATATTGATGCCTGTTTTATGTGTATTTCTAGTTCAAGCCTGACCTCCCACACCTGCTTTAAAATAGGAAAATCTTCACATTATTAACTTTTTTTTAATTTCTGGTTTGATCCAGCGGTGAAACTGGATGAACAAGCAGTCTCAGAAGTTAGACTGGGAAGGAACTACAAACACTTTACACACTGCTCCTCTTCTCACAGTAGGCCGCATGTTAAACAAACTATACCCTAATTTCTTTTTCTCATTAAGAATGTGTGACCTAGAAACCTCCATTGATGCAGAAAGGAGGTCAGCAGTGGTGTCCTGTTTTCATCCAGAAGTTAATGAATCAAATTCAATTTATGGGTGCAAATGGTCAGAGTCAAAAAGCTGAGAGTGAGCAGGTTATTTTGACTATTTTTAAAAACCTGATGGCCTGTTTAAAGTCGGCAGCCAGCCTGTCCAAAGCAGAGCTAGCAGAGGAGCATGGGCCAGGTTTGGGCACTGAAATTAGCCAATGTTTCCACACAGACGCGGCTGCTGTAGTTAAAATTAAATTAACTTGATGGATGTTAAAGTGATACTCCACCCAAAATCTATTTTTCAAGCATTTAAAAGTCATTCCCAGTGGGCCTGAGAGGTGGCTGTAAAACACTGTAGCACAGTGGTTCTGGTCAGCTTGAATTTACAATGAATTCCTCCCGGTTTTTCCAGAGGAAACACGGATCAGAAAACCCACTGAAAGATTTCAAATCACATCTGCAGAACAATCCATTTGCCACTGTCCCTATGCTTATCTTCCAAGCATATCATATTTACACCAAAAGCTGGTTATAGCACAACTTTTATTTCATTCCTCACATGCATGTCTGTCTAGCTCATTAGTGGTCACACGCATTGGTTTGCACACATTCGCCTTCCTCCTGTTTTTCCACTGCTCAAAACAAATAGCTGTTTCAAGTTGTTCTTTTGTTTTGTTTAGCAGGGATTTAATTTGGAAGTGACAGTTAACTATTCAGTCATCTACAATATGACCAACAAACAAGGCAGATTCAGGTTAATCTGGATTACTGGTTTACTGTGATTTATACTGCAAACACCTTCATTTAAAACAGTCAATTAAATCTCTCGTGTCAACAGGCCTGGTCTTGAGGTAGCCATTTTGGCCTGGTATTTCTTCTCGGAGAGATAATGTATCTGAAGTGATGTCCTGGTTAAATCAAAATAAAATACTGTTGGACTGAGCTGTTTAATGGATGAACATGGCAGGTGCTAAATGTGAGAGCTCGAGCTATGTGTCTTTGGCCCCACTTTGGCGAGAGAAAGCGTCGTGCTGCTTCGCCAACTGTATGTTGGTGGCTGTTGGTTTCGGCAATGTTTTCAATGGATTTGAATTAATACATTGACAGAAATAAACCAACACACTTGTGGGATGAGGGTTATTTTCTATTGTCCATCATTGTCTCAACCAAAAAAAGCCCATTGCTTTATCTTCACCATGCCAACATGGACAACATGTCCCCTGTCTTTCTTCTTTCCTGTTTTTCTTTTACACAAATTCATATTAGACAAGACCTGCCCCCTTGATATCCGACAGCCAATCTATAACACAAATAGCGACCATATGACAGTGACACTGTGGACATCCTAAAACCTTGCCCACCATGAGAACTCGTCTGCAAACAGTTGTACCAAACTGAACTCAACTAAACACAAAGACAAAACTACAAGTCAAAAGACAAATGGTTTTGGACTGAGAAGAAAAGGGCCTGGGATCCTCTTCAATGTTTGGGAATGAGCTCAGAGTGGGTGATTGAAAGCCACTCCCAATCAAGGAAACAGTGACACTGACCAGTTCCAATCAAGCCTGGGCTGACAATGACACAATGGACAACTTTTCACCCTAATGAGAGACAAAACATGCCAAAACCAATAGGCGGGTACGCCTCACCTAAGTAAGCTGGGAAATAGAGCAAATATAAAACAAATCCTTGGGGCAGTTATGTGACTAAAGTGTTGATATTACATCCTCTGTGAATAGTGTTGGTTGTTTGGACCCGGCACACCTGCTGGTAATTACCTAAAAACGAGACTAGAACAGTATTTTCTGCTCTTTGGAGAAATGCAATTTTTTTGGTCATTAGATACTGTAACTGACAGAGTCAAACAAACAGCAGCAGACAACATGGATGTCTGGCTCGGGGAAGAAACAAGTGTGTCTGTTTTTAGGACTTGGAGAGTCAATAGATTGTCGAGGGAGAACATTGCTGCTGCTTCTGCTGGGTTAATTTGATCCACATTTTGCAAGCAGGAGTGGGTGGATGGCTGGAAGCGCTGCGAGTCTTTCAGGGCTTCAATGAGTAGGACAGCACCCCAGCTCGTGCTGGCCAGACACAGGCTGCAGGCCTTGGAGGAAGACAACACTGAATACTTCTCCATGAAATACAGGGCAGAGTAGGATTTAGGTTTCCTCAAACACACATCGAAACTGTTATCCTAAGTCTGAAATTGGTCTTTGTAAGCGCGTCTGAGCTGTAAAAGCAGTGGTTAAGCCTTCTATTTATAAATCCCTCATACATCAATATTCATTTTTGTCACGTTGACAGTAAACTACAGAAAATTACATCAATCATTGTCTAAAGTCATTATTTCTTTTGGGAAGTTTTCTCCGATGATTATCGTTGGAACAACCGCAGGCCTCTTTTTGTTTTAATGCAAATTCCAGTTGTCTAAGTCGAAGGCAATGTACTACAAAAAGCCAGGAACAAACAGTAATCGAGCAATTCTGCAACAGTTTGAATGCTTGCTGTAATTAATTGTAAGTCATATACAGGTCAATCCAGGCTGAGCTAATTCGAAAAATAAAATGAAAACTTCTTTTGAAACCTCAACAGCTGCGCTGCGCCCCTGAAACTGATATGATCTGAGTTTCAAAGGGATTTTTTTTTTTTTTTACGTCTTCAGAACCATTTCTGGTTCACTTTTTGACCCTTAAATAAAGTCCAGCTGCTAGACCCTCTGAACTATTCCCTCCCTCCCCCGCCTCCACACACACACACACACACACACACCACCACCACCACCTCTGCCTCCTGAAGGTGAGCCTGTTTGCCCCCAGAGGTGGAGGGCTTATTGGTGGAGACAGCATAACCCAACCTACACACTCCAAACCACCCCAAATACCCCATCCGGTCCTTCAGCACGACCCCAACCTCTATGCCCTGCAGATATGGAAGTCCGCATAATGTTGACGGATATAAGCTATTCTCTACTTTTAGCTTGAAGCACCATCTTGAAAAAAGGCCTCTCCCTCTGCCCTCTGCAGCCCCCTCCATGCAGCGCATAAAAGCCATCACACGCAGAGGGATTTGGGACATGAAAGCTGAAGAATTTACATGCACTCAAAATCAGTTTACAACTCCTTTTGTCTCCAGAAGAAATGGCTTCAGATGAAGAAAGGAGGGAGATATTCTGCAAATTGAGCAAAAAGCAGCGAAGGATTTGGCAAGGTCAGTGCTGCTTTGGCGCGTCTGACTGCTGTTGCAGGCAGGATGTTCCACAGTGAAGGTTTAGGGTGGCTGTTGTAAACTGAGCCGCCCGTTCACTGCAGGAAAAATAAACAGAGGGCCGGGCCTGAAGAAAGTCCTGAGTATGTGTTCCCTCGGTTAGCTGACACATTGTTTTAGAAATAACAGTCTGAGAGGCCGCTTTCCACGCTTTATCACAGTCCCATACACACAAATGCCTGAGCACGCAAGTCCACTTTCATTCTTTCGCACTCTTTCGGAAAGCACGCATGTTCCTAACTCACATCCCTGCAGGACTCCTTTTCCTCTGCTCCGCTGTGATAACATTGTGACTGGATATGGAATGGAATAAACCACCCTCCTTTCCTGTTCAGCTTCCACTCCTCTATCACTCATCCTCCATCCAGTGCCCCCCCCTCCACACACCCCAGCTCTCCATCCCTCTCCTGTCCAGATGACTATTTTTAGCGGCAGCGCTGCTATTCTGGAATTTGTTGCTGACTGGCTGCTGCTGGGTGTCTGGGCGGCGATCTCTTCAGGAATGTCTGGCCCACTCTCAAACCACTCCAGAGTCCCAGCACAGGGCGGATGGCTCAGAGCTCTGATTACAACTTTAAGCCCGCTGTAGCTGAAGCTTATTCTTCCTCCAGCAGAAACACAAAGCTGGAGCAAGGAGAGAAATTGTCTCAGTGCTTTGCCACCAAAGAGCTTTTATGTATGAACAACCATTGTGTTCACCTGTATGTGGGCTTTTATATTCATGTTAAACACATTTTGTAAACTGTTGAAGAGTACACTTTTTTCACTTTCTTGTGGAGTGGTGAATGAGAAGATAGCTCCCTTAAATTTGTTTGTTCAAGCTTAGCTTAGCACAGAGACTGGAAACATGGAGCAAACTGGTCACTTGTCTCTATTCGAAGGTCTGTCTTCTTCCAGCACCTCTAAATCTGATTCATTAACATATAAGCTGTGTTCCAAATGGTGTTCTTACTTACTAACAAACTGTTTTGAGTGCATAACTGCGTTCACACGGACTAGTTTGGAAACATGCAGAGCACTACAAGTATCCGGATGATGCTGCACTCAAAACCGTTCACAAATTTAGTGTGAAAGGGACACTTTCCACACTCAACAGTTGCCATCTTGGCTTCGTAATGGAAAGGGAGGGACCACCGACATATAAAGTTTTCAAATTAAGGCATATGAGGAAGCTGCAGCTGTTGCTGAACACCCCACAGAAGTGTTGCAAAGTACCACCAGACTGCTATTGGACAGAATGGCATCAGTATTCTTACTGTGTGCATTAAACAGAGAGCCTGAAAACACGTTTAATTCTGGGTAAAAATGATGAAAGCCGGCAGATATGTTGGCAGGTGATGCATTCAAATGCTATGAATATTTGCAGAAAGCGCTGAATGACAGTGTGAAACAACACAACCTGTTGAAATTCAAGTACTACACATGTAAAAGTCCTAACATGTAAGACCTATATGCTGGTGTACTAAGGGAAGTAGGTCATTGTTATTGTGATATATTCAGAAATCAGTGTAAAATGAAATTTTACTGTGATGGTTAGGCATCATTTTTAGACTAAGGTTCAGGTAGGTGGATCTGTTTTACAATTGGTCTGAGCCTAAACTGCTTGCTGACTGTAGTTTTAAATTTGATAAACAGACATGAAATTACATCAGTCTTCTCAACCAGAAGTCTCAGCCACAAAGCAAATAAACATATCTCCCAAAACGTTGAACTATTCCTTTAAGGTAAAGGGTAGGCATGTTGTGGTTCTAGTTAAAGTTTGGTAAAAGCCTCCAGGAAATGAATGAAAGTAGTCAATGCAATGCTGCCTTGCTTACAAGTTTTGATGTGTTTGGTGTTTGTGTGTGCACGCTTGTGTGTGTGGTCCATGAAAAGAAAATAAGCAGCACTAATGGGAAGTTTTTCCTGTCTTGGATCAGGCTTAAGGGGTTTCAAAGCAAAATTGTTTGCAGTGAAGGGAACGCCGTCCAAGCCCACCTGTTGCTCATGATTGCAGAGATCCGCTTGAGCTGGGCCTTGTCGAGAGACATACTGCAGTATGCCACTCAATAACATCAATGGCCTGGGCAGGCCCATTCATTCCACAAGATTACTACCCAAGCAGAGGCGATGCACTACAATGCAATATGTCCATTATAGGCATACCTGAACCGCTGAGGGATGGGAGAGATGCGGTCGGCAGGGCTGCGCACATTTCTTTATAACCTCAACATTCAGAAATGACAGAGCTATTTAGAACAATACTGCTGCTTGTCATTCCAGTAAATCATTGTAGATGTTTCCCTCCAGGCCACAATCTGGATCCACAGGGTGCATTTTACATACATTATATTTAATTAAATAAACCCTATCCTTTGAAATGGCAGTGAGATATCATACAGTGAGGGCGTGGTTTCCCCCAGGCCAAGTGATTACAGCACGGACAGGAGGATGTAAAAATAACACAATGGGACTCAGCCAAGTCTTTTAAAACATGTATTTATGCGCCCTTTGCCTCTTCAGAAGCCAACAAGAGGAAATGCTTCTATGGCATGTAATCCTTTCACTGTAAATCAGTGAGTGTGTTGCAGCTACTGATAAGAATTCCCATCACAAAATATCTTGTTCTTGTTAGCTTTAGGATGTACATTAGTGAGTATGAAAAGTGAACCGTCAGCAGGGAGTATGGATGCAGCTCCTTAATAAGGGGATGTGGGTTTAGCTTCAGTATAAGGAGGGGCCGCATCTCGGATGCAGAGGGAAGAGTGGAGACTTGGAGGAAGCCATAGACAGGCTAACTGTCCAGTCAGGTAATCAAAAAGTCTCTGTATGAGAGCTGTGTCTCTCCAGAGTGTGAAAGACCAAGGCGATGGCTGGGAAACGAAGTCGAAGTCTTGGCGAAAGCTCAGAGATGTGCGGCCTGGCTGCTTGGGGACCCAATACCACGGCTGCAGGGTTTTAGCACCGCTGGTTTTAGCCCATCCTTCAATTTGGCTTTTGTTTCAGAGGCTTTTTTCTCAGACCAACCCCCACCCCAGTCCAATTCAGCTTTAAGTAGAAATACAGCAGAGAGAGCTGGCTGGATGGATGTATCCCCCAGCTGGCTTACATTCCTCTGGTTTCCACTTGTGTCTGCTTCTCCTTCTTTATGGGTCAGTGTTTCTGTGATTAAAGTTTCTTTTTCTTTTTCCCTCCCTCTGCTTTTCCTCTCTCTTTCCATTCATAGTTGTTTCCTCTCTCGCCTGTCCACTTTTCATGTGAATTTAAATGGCCCCAAAAATGTACCAGGGAAAGTCCCATCCAATTTTGTCCTGCTGCTACTTCAACGCCCCAAAATAGCATTGTTTCATCCTATACATGTATTAATTTGAAAGCCAATTCCAGCAATTATTCAACTGGATTTTTAACAGTAAATATGTTGTCTCTGCGTGGGACTGTCTTCCTCCAAAAACGACCCCATTGGTCTTTTGTGCAAACAGCTTATATCGACCCACATCTACATTTAAAAATGAAGCGACCTCTAGTGGTTGTATTAAAAAACAACAATCGAGTGTCCCAGAGAAGTGACATAGTTCAGATGATGTGTATAGTATGGATTTTTCCATGTTAGGAGGAGGCGGGTTATGTGGACAGTTTGAAATGACAGCAGACGTGGATGCAGGACATCGCTGTTCCCTTCCTGTTTAAAACGCATTTACTGTTGCCATGATAATGGAGGCTGCATAAAGAGAGTGTTTTTTGTGCCCAAACCAACCAGGGGCGCTGATTTAAGAAACCCTTCTGAACAAACGACCCATATGGCCGCATTGGTTGGAGGACTTGTTGTTCTGCTCAGCGTGCAGCAATCCAGCACCAACATAACATGTTATAACATCACTATTATACTTTCTCACGGTCTTCCACTCCTCACATGGGTTTATCTGCAAGCCAGCTGACTGGCCATCTTCAAACTGACTTTACAGTGATTGATATGAGCACGGGTGTGGACTCCTTGTCCTGCTTCCTCTTCCTCCGCTGCTCTCCAGAAGTGGCTGTTTCACACGGAGGGGGAGCTCGGTGAAACTCCCAATGTGAGATTTTGGCTGTTCGGAGTCGGGACAAAATAGAAAATTCCTCATCGGGTACAGTAACAGTTTGCATGTTCATAAATCTGGTTTCACGTGACAAGCAATTGCAGCCATAAACTGGACCACAATATGTGACCAGAGCAGCCAAATATACAATTAAGCTTGCAAATACAACCTAAAATAGACAAAAATTAAACAAATTTAATTTTCAATTTAAATTCACCCTTTTAGCGAGAAAAAAATAATTCACCCAATGTCAAGTTTCAGCAGCTTGTTTGGAAATCTACACTGTGCTCTGATAATCTGTTCACTACTACTACTACAGTACACATGGCCACATATCACCAGGAATAATTTGTTTATCTGACCCATTTGAACCTTTGCCACGTTCAGATAACTTGGTAGTAAAACCCACTGACCTCGTCCACATTAATCCCTGTCAGGGTGGTCCATCTACTGTTGTCTCTTTTGAAAAGGAAGAGGAAAAAAAAACTTCCCAGGAGTACGTGTGGCCTGACATTCGCTATCCCATTACAGCCCACCTAAGACATAGCCGTGCACATAAAACAACATGAGACACAAGGTAACGAAGTGCTAACCACTGAGGTAATCACTCTTGGAGCAGCGACCCTTCTTTCCCCTTCTCATCCTTACCCCCCTGGTTCTTCTTTTCCATCCCTTCCTCCTCATGTGTTTTTAAAATAGCATGTGATTGACAAGAGATTCCTCCACATAAATGAAAATGTGTTTTTGTCCCAGGCATGCTTGTGGGATTGGAGACAACTATGAGGAGATCGTGCGGTTCTGCTCATGATGAGGGGATTAAAAGCAGCCCCAGGCGGATGAATGCATGCTTCTTGGATTGATTTAAGAAAAGAGGAACAACCTAGACAGATATTAAGGTCTGCGTTGCCTGCCAAGATGAGGGGTGGGAAGTTCTTTTGGGAAGGATTGAGTTTCAAATGAAAGCAACTGCTCTGTGACTACAGGTGAGTCCCGTTTGATGCTCACTTATAGTGACATTTGGATGGGAGCTCTGTGCTTTTTTTCTCCCATGCAGAGATACAAATCTCCCTTTGGCAGCTGCGGTTTGTTGGGGTGGGGGTTGGCTGTTGGGATGTCTTGTCTTAACATGGTAGATGGGCTGGTGAGTCGTCCCTGAAAGATTCTCTTTATGAGTGATGGCCATCTGAGCATTTTCTCAGTATGTGTGAGCATGTGTATGGTTTCCCTTTTATATTTTTTTCTCCTCCCTTTTTTCTTCCTCCTAAACAGCAATGAAATGTGGAGGAAAACAAATGAAAAGATAGCGCTTTGTAAATGGATCTGTCCCAGCAGCCCTCCAACACCAACACCACCACCACCACCACCTCCCACCTTAATTCTGACCCCCTCCTCCATCCACTTGTGCAGGCTTGACGAATGAGTATACTTCTCTTCAATGTGCGTGTGTGTGTGTGTGTGTGTGTGTGTGTGTGTGTGTGTGTGTGTGTGTGTGTGTGTGTGTGTGTGTGTGTGTGTGTGTGTGTGTGTGTGTGTGTGTGTGTGTGTGTGTGGAGAGGGGGGGTAAATTAAAAGAGAAAAATTGTGAGAGAGGAGAAAGGAATGATGGAGACAAGAGAGGAGGAGAATGTGATGGTTAAAGGAAAATCCATTTGTGGAGGCTGATGATAAATTTTTTTTAGAATAGCTGGAGAGATGAAAGCAAGAATCAGAGAATACATTGGGGTTTTGTGTAGTGGAGAGAAAAGGTGAGGCTTCTTGTTTTTGGTAGCTGAAAAACACAAGGAGGCTTAAAATGGCTGAGCGACCGTGCAGAGGGAAATGAGTGGAGGAGCTTTGAAGGGCTTGGCTGTGGTTTACCGGAAAAGTAAATGACAAGGAGAAAATAGCAATGGTTAGAAAACAGAGAAGAATGACGTGTCATTCAAATGCGTTCGACAAAGAATGTATCATATGTAAGGACTATTTACGAATATGCAGACTGATATTAAAAACGAGATGTTTTTTTTTTCTTCAAAGCTGATGAAGAAAGAGCGGAAAATAAAACGTTTGACAAAACATATATTTACAACTTGAAAATATAGGCTATTTTGGCTACAACACTTCCTCATACTGAAGCAACACAAAAGGTTGATTTCCATTGTCTTCCAAAATTACATACATGAGCGTTTTAAGCTTCCTCCGTAGGGCTACACGTCCGGACACCTAAATAGGAGAATAGGTAGCATGACCATAGGAGAGTGGCAGCGACAGACGTACCGGATCTTTGTCGTCATGGCACAATCCAGAATATCTTTTGAAACTTTACCAAACTATGTCACTATGTTAACCACATGTTGACATAGTGGTTAACATAGTGACATAGTTTGGTAAAGTTTCAAAAGATATTCTGGATTGTGCCTAAGTGAGTGCATTTGTTACTTAAAATACGGTGTTGTTCTGCTTAGTGTGTGCAGTGTGTATGAATTTTACATAAAATACGCTACATTAGTTAGATAAGGTCAATGTTGATTTTTGGTTTGGTGAAGGACATGGAAAATTTGATCCATCTAATCACCCCGACTCCACTTTCCTACGCAAATTTTACCACTCTTTATACTCCGTCAGCTGACTTCTATTACTCAGCTCATAATTACTTTGTCCACTAGAGGTCGCATAAATGGGAAAAAATAAGTTGTTTTGACATTCGTCAACTTTTGACCAAAGCTGATCGTTTTCGGTAGACGGACTGTTTCTGGCAAACAAAGCAAGCAGTTGGCTATTTATTCACCCAACAGAAGACACGGAGGCCCACATTCACTTGAAGTAGTCCCATATCTGGCCTAAAGAATATTAAAGGAATAATTTGACCCTTTTGAAAATACTCACTTTCTTTGTTTTAGTTAGATAAGATGTGGTCATGTAGAAAATCTATCCATGTCACTTCATATAATCCCGTGAAAAATGGTTTATTTTTACACCTTAGTTTTTATATCGTTTGAACAAACCAGATGGAACAGGTTAAATAGTGACTTTTTGCAGATTTATTACCTTTGGACAAAGCGTGCTGAGCTGCTTCCAGTCTTTTTGCGAAGCTAAACTACCTGTCTACTTGTGAAAGCTGCATATTTACTGTGGAGTGGTTTCCTATTAGCGAATCCTGGGATTTGTTTCGCTTCACCATCTTTTTGCTAAATTTGTCTGCTCTCGTGCTCGGTAATTAGCATATTATCAGTTTTCCAGAGCAAATTTTCTGCAAACAGAGAATGCCATAAAACCAAAACACAAAGCTAAATGCTGAAAAAAAAAAAAAGCTGATTGGAGCTGCAAAGTTAGGCGATAACTCTCTCCAACACACATATCTCATACTGCACATCTATAGCATCAACTATGAGCTTCAGCTTCACCAGTCAACATTTGTACAGTAACAGTTAATCAAATTCACTCTGCAGTATGAGATATGTGGGGTTGTAGAGAGTTATCATATATGTGAAAGGATGATTTGCATTCTTTGGAAAAAAGAAAACAATGCCATTAAAATGTTTTGCATTATAGGCAAAGCATATTTGAAAGCATTAGGCAAAACATTTTCCATCACGTTTTTTTTTACATGACACATTGTTGTGAATGCAATTCTTCCCTTCCCTAACAAAACAATTATTCTGTGATTACCATGGAGCTGCCATAACTTGCTCCTCTGACCACTGAAACCATTTACGCTGAGACATTCAGTACCTGACAACATCAAAGACAGTGACACACACCTCCCACACGTCTCCTTCTCAAAACACAAATCTTTCATACACTAATGACACGCTATAGTGATGAGCTATGCACTGAGCAGGGTGGGAAAGATTAGTGAACTGACAGACATTCCTAACAGCTGATGTCAACGCACTATCACGAAATATGCTCAATGTGATGTTACAAACCAAAATATGAACCCCTCGGACAATATGAGAGCTGATATGTTTGGACAAGGGTGGTCCCCAACTGGCTGACCCGGAGGTCAAAATCATAACTCCTGAGGTAGAAATTCCTCAGGCGTGGTCCAAGGAGAATCCCACAGAGGTGAGAGGTGGATCAGGACGCCTTTGCTTCCAGACTCTGGGAGCAACACTAGCCAAATGACTGGTTCACGGGCCTGCTGACCACGAGGACACATTCCAGACATTCTGTGCTCAGACAGTGATGTCCTGGTGAGTTTACGGAGGACAGATGTCCTCCTCACAACCTGTGTGGTGGGAAGGGGGTGTCAGAGAGCGAGCAGATGAGCTTTTGACACCATTGTTTTTTCCCACTTCCAGACTTGCTGCGGTTTGAACTCTGGTGAATCACTCTGTATTAGTCTCTGTGAAGCTCATCCATCTAAAAGCCGCCAGAAGTTTATTTAGACTGTGATGTCGGACCAGGAAAAATAACTTGAGACCTTGCAGGCCCTGCAGCTTGTAGTTTCAAGGTCAGGTCATCTGAACTATGGAACAGAGCTTAACCTCACAAGTCAGAAAAACAACATCCTTGAGCAACAAGAATCAGACCAAGGTTTCATCGTTTAACCAAATTAGAAAAATATAAATACTGTATATATATCCTCATTACATCTAGTGGAATCTGGCCATGCAGATGGTTTGGTTTTAATTTTCCAATCTTTCTCTGAAATGTTTGCCTCCACTAAAAACAATGTAAGCGAATGCAAATTCATTTGTGACAGGTTCAACAGAAACCCCACAGATATATATTTCCAGAAAAGTCACAAGTTTTCCTTTGAAACTACTTTGTGTCAAGGAAATCATCCCAAAGAAAATTCTCTATGGCATGTTTCCACTATCCAAATATTGTTTTAGCAAAGAGTTTGCGCAAGGTGGCTGTCAAAAGATTTAAATCTTTAGATTTAAAAAAAAGCGCTTGCCTTCTTGTAGTGCCAGTTTTAATGCATTCTCAAAAATAAATTCCCAATTAAATGTGCCCAGTTTCGCATTTTTATATTAAGAACCCACTAAACAACACAGCAAATGTGGTCTAAAAGATACATACTGTATACTTGTAGATGTGCTTGCTTGGTGACCACTATCACTCACTTGACCTTTGCCTTGGAGGTCGAAGAGGTCTCTTGTAGTTTCCCCTGTGAGCACCACAGATTCATTTCAATTGACCTCCATGTATGTGAGTGGAGGCAGAAATATTAGAAACAGATATCAAACCTAAGAAATGCCTTGATAGCACTGGTGGAAAGTCAGAAAGCATCTCTTTTTGTTTGTCTGTGCATTTCAATGAACCAACATTTTAACAGGGAGTTTTAAAAGTCTTTAAAATGGTGGTGGTGGTAGAAGTGGTTAAAAATAGTTGCAGTAAAAATAGTAGTGGGTTGGTTGTGAAATCTCAGTTTTTTATCTTCTCATTACAATGCAGTCAGTATGCATCACTGCAAATCTGCCGAGTCAATTATCAGATATACGGCGTAAACAGCACCTCATACAATTACCTGCCCTTCTCTTCCATCTTGAATTTGTCCCAAAGGGTCAGGACTCACATGTTCAGCTTTGATTGAGTTCCACCAGGTGCACATACAGTATTTACACGTGGTATTTTCTTTCATCTAATTCACATCCTGAAATGGCTGTTTTATCTGGAGTTTCCTCTGAATATAGCAGCTGCATAAACAGGAAAAGCAATTTGTGTGTATGCAATGCCGAGTGCCAAAGCTTCCTCCGACACATTTGGCTCTCTGTGAATTGTCAGCGACAGTTTAGAGTTCCACTTCTGATCCAGTTTCCCTCCTGCAGAGAGAAGAGTTTCATTATGGGGCTCGCTTTAGAAAGGCAATCTCACTCCAATTAACCTCTGCCTTGTGTGGATGGAGATAGCAGCTTTGAGCAGCACGTGTGACAAAATGCAAGCCTCATATCCACCAGTGTAAACGTTGTAATTACCGGGGGGGCTTTTACACAGTGCCTTCTGCACTGACAGACTACAAAGGGTTTCATCCCACTGGCTGAGTGTTGGACTTCTTCTCCCGCACGTATGATTTGTCATTCAGTCAGGCACGACCATGGGTGGAGCAGCAACTTCCTGTGCAATATAAGAAAAGGCTGAAGGGGTTAAATGGGAGCCCACTGACCCACATAAACAAGCACTCTCATTCATGGCCTCTGTTACTCCCTCATTTCTAAAGTCTGACTCACAAACGTCCAAACACTACTGAAGTGCCCCTCCATTCCTTCCTCCAACCCCATCACCACGACCAATCTCTTCTCCTTCTCCCACACAATTCACCCACTTCAGAAAAGCTCTCTTATATCCTCCCCTTGGTTTTAAAATCACCATCCACACCCAACACACTCCATACACACGCAATCCTACTGTACATACAGTGGACGTGAGCACAGACGAATGTACACACATTCACCCGCACACTCAGTCTTTCCGTTACACACACAAACACTCCGGGAGAGGGAGGGGAGGTCAACATAACTCTTCTCCCAAGAATGCAGAAGAAGTTTATGTTGCCATTGGAAAGGGAGAGAGGCATCTTGTGTGAGCTCAGATGAGCAATTATCCTTTTCAGCACACAGACCAAAAAAAAAAAAAAAAGGGCCCTTTTTCTGGGAATGTGCCTCCCACCAATATTTCTCCTCGCAGCCACAGGAGTACAGCAACATTTGAACTAAATGGGCAAATGTCGATCTGTCACTCGGTAGGAATGTATTATTTTTACCGTGACTATTTTTACTTCCACTTATTTCCATGGCGCCTCAAAATAACATTTTGTTTGGACACATAAAAGTGCAACCAGAAAAGGTTGTTGAGGTATCGGTCCTCAGATGGTATTGCACTTTGCATGTGAGTCACATTGACTTTATATATGGTGGCTATTTCATTTTGAATTATGAGAACTGGTGCTGGTTTGGTTTATGGTCTCAGTTTGCTAAGATGTGGTGACATAACAGAAAGCCATGGCATTATAAATACAGAGTGGAGGAGATATTACAGGCCATTCACATAGAAAAAACACAAGTAAATACAAGCATCTCTGTGCATTAATTAATGACAGTAAGCTATCTCTGTTTGAAGAGGTGCACACAACTTTATGACTGAGGGATTTGAGGTTGTATAAAGCAAGCTTCTGCGCTGTTACCAATTACTCTTATATTGACTTTTACGAAGAGTAGAAATAAACATTAAGAGCTCTAATCTTAAAGAGACACAAGCTTCCACACCCATGTATACACTTAAATATGTCTGGCACCACGAGCAGATCCTTCCTGTCCTTCTGCTGACAGACAGTGTTTACAACTGGATTCCCACAGTTGATCGGTGATGCCGGTCTTGACAACATTGTATCTGTTCATGTGGTCCTCGTCTGTGGAAGCGGTCCCGCTTCAGTGGCACGTTTTCCTTCACCATCACTATCTCCCTTTTTTCTCACACGATGTGTGTTCATCCTGTACTCTACTCAGCATTCCTGTCCTCTGCCAGAGATTAATTGAATTGTTTTCTGGCATCCCTGCTCACAATGTGAATAATTGGGAGGCATGTGAGTGTTTATAGTTCATTTCTCCAGTTGGCAACTTAAACGGAATTCGTGATTTGCTTTGCCTCCACAATCCCTAGAAAGACAAATAAAAGGAACAGGAATGGAAGTCGAGAAGTTAGGAAAAGGCCTCTGCATAAAAAAGAAACTTCAGAGTGGGTTTTGTCAGCTGTTTGCATTGGTGTCTGGTGTTGTGTGAGTGTGAGCACACAAATGTGTAAAGGTCTATAACCTTTCACACCAGAGAACAGGCTAAAATGATTATACTGAAATGAAAATAGGTGCGATGAACGAGAACAAACTTTGAATGCCATCGTACAGCTCAGTATGAAATGTAGGTTTCTGCTGCCATCAAAATATTCAGGTGAGCAAATTTTGGTCCAAATTCAGGCCAGACAGTCGAAGGCTATTGTGATATATTTTCCCAGAATACAGCACAAGACACTTTTCATATAAAGAGAAATTCAGGAATATACGCCCAAGCCTGCATCCCTATAAGACATGTTCTCAAAAATCTTGCAAACAACTAATGCAAACAAAATTTTATACAAGAGGGCCACGATCTTCAACACTGATAGTTACTTTCAGTTTAGCTTGTGGAAGATGCATTGCCTCTTTTTTGCCTCCTTCCCCTTGTCAACCTCCCTCTACTTTGCTCTGATTGTGTTTTAATGACAGTTGGCAGACACGGCTCAGTGTAGAAAAGAGACAAAACCCCTCCAGACAAGATGGGAGCCCTTATTTACTTTGCAGATAAGCATTGTGGGTAGTGGTGGGAGCGAGGTGTGCTGGCATGTTGGCTTGTTTTGGGGAAGCTTCTGGGAATCTATGATAAGAACACAATGTGGGAAGGGGGGCTGTTTCCGAACAATTAAAGACGGCTTCAAATCAAGTATGGTAGTGGTCTTATAGAACAGACCTTCATTGTACACCTGGTTGGAAAATTACCTTTGGCTCAACAAATATGAAATCACACTGCTCATGGCTCTTACAAGAGAAAACAGTAAAGCTGTCAACACGACCAAATTTATAGAGACATTGACACATTATATAATAACTAACCTAATACATTAAGCTTTTAAATAATAAACAATGAGGTTTGTAATACAGCTGACGTATCAATGTTTAGGTCAATTATATTGAGTTTGTATTTTGTTCTTCTCAGAGGCCGCTTGACATTTCAGCCACGTCCAGACTCGGTTTTGTTCCACTTGCTTTTGACTCAACGCAATCTCTCGAAAAATTTCAGTATGAGCCTGCGTTGTATTTTCCAATCTCTAAAACAATCCCGTGTAGTAGTTGATGTACCTCAATGAATAAATATCAGCATTTAAATGCAGAATCTGGGGGTAACAATACAATTTTTTTTGATTTGCTTTAGTAGATTGGTGTCTTGGTTTGGACTTTGTTTCGTTCTGTAGTCTTTATTTTAGTTCTGTCTTTCCATTTTTATTTCTGAATTACTTACCTCTTGTGTCTGTCTTGTTTCATTTCCTGCCCTCTTATATTGTTTGCCGCGCCCTGATTTGTTCCTACCCCCTCTGTCATGCATTTGGGTCCTCAACTTTTACTTCAACACATTCTGGTGTCCGTTTATATTTTGATGATATAAAAATATAAACGATATTCTTTAAAGAAATGTAGCTAAACTTTGTGTCTTTGTATTGTTTTTTGTTTGTATTTTACTGCTTAAAACGGATGGAATCTTCAGATCTGGGTGAGAATCAGCAGTGAAGTGAAGTTCGATGAAATTACATTTTTGAATAATACAAAAGAAGCTGCTATCTTGAGCTGTACAATTGCGTGAAATTCTCTCCTACATGATGTTAGACTACAAATGTTTTGGGTTTGTGGGTAATGGTGTAGAAGGCTGCTGAAAACACATACAAATAGGCCTATGTCATTTCTCAAAATAAAACAGACCTTATCTAGACAAATGAAGAGAGCCACATGACATACAATTGGTCTGGTCTAAGCCAGTGTATTTAGTTATTAGTACATCACAAATTACATTACATTACATTTCATTTAGCTGACGCTTTTATCCAAAGCGACTTACAATAAGTGCATTTCAACCATGGGGGTACAAAACCCAGAACAACAAGAATCAAATGTCAGTGGAATTTTGAAGTAGGTTTTCTTCTCTAACAGAACACGTTAACATGTTTCACTCGGCCTCTGTGTAGTTCTAAACTTTGCTCATCTCACTGTATGAGCCTTCTGCGTGTTGATAAAAGCAGCCACAGACACGTCAGCTTCAGAGCAGTGTACACATAAAACCTCCCTTTAATCTTTGTAGAGAGACGAGAGAAGGAATGCATATTTATTGGTGTGGCGTGTCCGTGCCAGCCGAGTGAGACTGAGAAGTGTTAAGAGTGTCGAGTGAGAATTACAGCCGTGTATGATCACTGTAATTATAAAGTTCATGGTAGCCTGCACTCCATTCATCATCACTCGGAGGTGGCTCGCATCATTCACACTTCGACTGATTCAGCTGATGAATGTGCCTGTCAGGGGGCTGAGGTTTGTGCTCAGTTTTTTATGTTTTATTACTTTCAGAGTTGAATATTCTCTCTAACCTTTATTTAATTGTTAGGTGTGCACAGTGAATACACATATTTACCCACAAGTGTGTGATGAGATGGGGCGAGACTGAACGCACATCTCCAAATCAGAACCCTTGAATGCACCCGAGCTGTAAATCACGAGTGTGTGTTAAACCTCTTTCATTCTTAAAATTCACACTCACATAAGCACTGGGGCATGCAGGTGTTTGAGGTTCTCCAATGAGCCGTCTCCCAATCCAGTGTCCGAACAGCCGATAGCTGCTCCTAACAGATCTATACCGTGACTGCCTTCTGTGATGTTTTTCCAGTCGCTGTCTCCACCCCTTCCAGTCATTCCCACTCATATTTCCCCTTCCCGCTTCACTTGCTGCTGGCATCCGTTGTAGGCACATCCATCACCGAAGTGCATGCAAAGCAAAGTTCATAACTCAATGGATGTGGGATGAAAACAAGGCCTTCCAGCATTCACAAACATCCTGCTGGAGTCCAGTGAGATGCTCATTCGTCCAATCTGTGATTCATCTGCACGTTGACAGACGAGATGAGCGAGAGAGACATGAGAACACCTGTGAAAGAAGGAGCTGTGGAAATCCATAGCATGACTATCTTCACGACTGAAAAATGCAGTTCATTCCCACTTTCCCCAAACAGCGTGAAATTATGAAGACGCATTTTTATGTGTGTGGGTTCGCAGATTAGATAACCAGAGAGGGAGTGAAAGGTCGTTTTCTTCTCGTTCACCTTTGCCTGTAAAAAAAAAAAAAAATTAGTTTCCCTTTTACAAACAGAAACCCAGATGGACAGCATTATTCTATTAACATGAAAGAAGTGAGTCAGGTGTACTGCAGCTTAAACTTTCTGTTGTACAGCAAATCCGCAAATTAGCTCATTCTTGTACTTTGGCATCATCATCATCCTCCCTGGTTTAATTTAACTTATGTAACAGCGTCCTCTCACCGCAGCAGGCCTGCTTTGTTTAGATGCTTTAGCAATGTTTCTGTGGGTGAAACGTACCTTGTGAAGGTTTATATCCTGTGGAGTTTACATTGTTACGGGTGTGTATTTACAAGATAGCGGCTGTGATCACTCATACATGTAGATGAAGGCAGGGGAAAGCAGTGACACACTGGCTAACTTTCTGGACTTTTAGCAAGCTCACCATTTACAGCTGCAATAAGTAATATCTTTCTGGCATTGTACATAATATAACCACAAATATATCACCAGGGGTTTCCAATACCAGTTGCTCCAAGGCTGCACAGATTTCAGGCTTTTCTTAGACTGTTTGCTTTGAACAATGGGATAAGATTCAGGCCTTAACATTCTTCCATGTCCACCTTCGCACAGCAAGCATTTGAACTGTCATTGCAGGAAAAGTGCAGGTGTACCTAATAACATTCATGATGCTGCGTTTAATTAAGGCGTGCCAGCAGTATGCAGTAACAGGGCCTTGGCACTGGAACACCATCAGCAACCATCAGTTTGTCAGAGCATCACAGCACAGGCACTTTTTAGTGTCCAGTGGCACATGGACATCACATCCAGGGACATAAGGGCTGCGAACCAATGGGAAGACCGCAGGGTTCAGATGTGAATTGTGTAACTAGACTCTCTTGAGTAATACACTTATTTGCATGAGCAGCACCACCTCACATGAGTTGCTTTGTGATTCGGAGAGACGTAAATGCTTGTAAAATTTAGCAAAGTTGAGCATGTATACTAAATGTTGTGAAGACCCGAGGGCTTTTTCAGTTCTGGCTGTTATTGGATGGGTGCTGAGACAACAAATCTGCCAGCGACATTATTTGTGGCTTCTAATAGATGTTACTAAAGGTCATTATTCAACTGATTCAGTAGCATCCAAAGTCACTAAAGATGATGAGAGTGTTTGGAATCTCCTTCGATTTTGATTAGATTGAATATTTGACCTAGTATCCTAAAGATATCTTACAGTTGTCTTTCTCTACATCACCACAGTGTTGGAGTTATGGTGACATTTTTTTCTTTACTGAAATCAGTTGTATTCTATATTCCTGTGATTTCTTTTGGCAGTTGTTCTGAAAATCAAAACATTTCAATCCTAATGTTTAAAAAAAGCTTGACAGTGTTCAGTTTTGAGTACTGTTGAGAGGTTTACATGACCTAGTTTACATTTATTTTCTAGGGCTTTTCAAATGTAATGAGTTGCATTAGCCTATTTTGATGAAGTTATTAAAATAGTTGAAATACTTTACCTTAACAGGATAATGAGTAATCTGTATTCTATTTTATTTCAAAAGTAACCTTCCCAACACTAACAGCTGGTACTGAAAAGAGAGACTCAAGCTAATGTATGTACGATTCCCATTGGAAGACTTATTATAATCTGCCTCCTTCAAGTCTGTTTCTATTTTTGATGTGAAAGAATAATTGACTCCAACTGACAGCAGCTAGACAGCCGACTTCATGATATGATTAAAAGAAACTGAAAAGTTGAAACCTGCATGAAACCTGTAGGTGGGTCATACGCGAAATGTTCCTCAATTACGTCTCACCATTACTGAACCACAACATTTCAAACAGCGCTGCGAGCTGGTTGTAAATGTTGTCTTTCTAACATTAGCAGGAAATTGGAAACAGCCAAAAAAAATAATATTTTTCCGGCGTTAAGGATGATGAATTACAATTTATCTCAAACAAAGGGTCTCTAAATCCCTTCTTCTATGAAAACTGGTTTAAATATACCCTTGAATTGATTTGATGAAAGATTAACTACCTTGCATGAGTTCATGCTGTTGAGTTCTGTCTCTACAATTATCATGTGTTCAAATGAAGTCAGTTCCTTATCGAAGGCAGATGCTCATTTAGCTGACATTGCTAATTGCCAGTCTCCTCCTGTGGAAGTGTGTGTGTGAGTAAATGAATATTTGCGTGTGCTTATACTCAAAACACACAGCAGGCAAAAAACCCCAAAGAAAGCCAGAAGTGATCCAATCTGACTCCGGGCCATCTGTCTCTGCCAGAAGAAATGATAGAGGGAGCAGTGATAAATTATTTCTCTGCTTGTGATCTTCAGGGCAGCATTCTTCCCTTTCCACAAGCATATGTGACCCCTGTCTTCCTTCTTTTTAATATACTGCCTTCCTCTCGATACACGTTTTATCCTCTTCCAAAAGTACCAGTTCCTCACCCTTGTTCTCCTGCGGTTGGGTCTACGTGTTGCGCCGTGTGGCCGTCTTTCAGATGTCTCCCCCAGGGCTCCAAAAGTAGCAGATGGGTATAACGGGATCCATAAGCAATTTGAGCTTCATATCCAAGATCATGTGATGATGTGACACCCAAGGGACGAGAAAAGGAAAGACTGATCTCATCTCTTTTCCATACAAGTCCCCTCCCTTGTTTAGGCCGTGTAAGTCTGGGGGAAAAAAAAAAAGACAAAACAGATGCTGAAGCAATTTAATGTGGAGTTTGTTAAGAAATAGGAATGGGAATTCTCTGTGGTGGCTGCACCCTTGAGCCAGACCCACACTGGTTTCACATTTACAGACTGCTAATGCACCATGCCAATGCAGCAGCAAGGGCAAGCATTATCAGTGGTATTGTAAGGGGAAACAAAATGTGGTTTCTTCTGGCTAATTTGCATAACCAGTATGTAACTTTTACTCTAAAATTATTAAAGCATTCTTTCATAGTTGAGAGTTACTTTCCATTGAATCAAAATAGACCACAACAGTTCTTAAACCACACCGCAATTAAGTGTTTGATAGATTGAATATGTTTACATATATATTAACAGTTTACTCATGGTTATTTAGAATATGACAATTACATGTAACATAGAACCACCTTGTAAACAATTAAAACAGTTTCTATTACAGGTCAACAACACTCAAGTGAGTCTTGACTTTTGAATATCTCTTCCCTTTTCCCATGCCTTCACACGCAAAATTCTCAAAACTGGGATACGGGCTCATCCAGGTTTCTGAAACAAGGTTTACATGTGCTGGGATACTGATGAGAGCCAGGATACTAGTGTGCATCTAAACACACTCATTGGCAATGATACTAGAAAAACAAACTGTCATAAATAATTTAGTTTAAAGCATCATGAAGAATTTCCTGGTTAGTAGGTTACAGAGTATCAACACACCAAGCAGACAGACACACAGCCCTAAAATATATCAGAAAATATAAAGAAAATGTTATGCTCATCATGTGGTCCTTATATTGTGGGTCCTGTTGTGTTTGATTATGGTAAGAGGCACGTTAGCACTACAACAGGTTTTGTCCAGTGACAAATTATATAGAAATGCACATTTTACATTTATGTAGCAAACTGGGCAAACAAGGGTGTTTCTTATTATTATTGTAATTTTCAGAATTTAATAATGAAGGTGATCATTTTAAAAGGTCACCAAAAGTTAATCAGGTCATCCTTGAATGGAATTGAGGGTATCTGCCAAAGTCCATTAATCCTTTTCTGAGATATTGCATTCACAAGAACGGAATGGCTGTGAGGTCCCAGTGACCTATGATCTTTAACAGACAAAATATAATCAGTTCATCCTTGAGTCAAATTTAGCCTTTCTGAGAGATTTAAATAAATTCCCTCAAGGCGTTCATGAGATATTGCGTTCACGAGAATGGGGCAGATGTGAGTTAGCAGGGACCTTTGACCTCTGACAACCAATACGTAATTAGTTCATCCTTGAGGCCCAGTGATTTGTGCCAAATCTAAAGAAATTTCCTCAATGTATATCTGACACATCGTATTCAGAAAAACAGATCGTACGGACAGACAATTAGATGAACAGATGGATAAAAGGATGGACAACCCAAAAATATAAAGCCTTCGGCCACAGCTGCCACCGGGACAGAAGCATAAATAAATAAAAATATAACATGATATTTAAAAAAAAAAATCTGTTTAACATTACACACAAGACACTACAAAACTGGCACTCCTTTAGCATATGGTTGCTCCTTCATTTTCCAACTTGGACTCCTCCTCCTCCACCCCTCTGTGTCCTTGACACCTTGGCTTATCCTCTCCTCCTTGATTTTGCTACCACCAGTGCACCCACATGAGGTCATTTCATCTTTGATGTGAAGCTGTTTGGCATTGCCTCTCATGTAGGAGCCATCCATACTGCCTTTGATCGCACTCTCGATGTAAGTGATGGAGTGGTGTTTATGTGGTAGCTGTCTGCCGCCAGCCTCTTCTAACTCCCTCACAGCTGGGCCTTCACTTCCCCCCGCGGCTTCCTCCTTAACTCTGACACCTGCGTTTGGCTGCTCTGACAAGTAAATCATGACAATGACCTTGCATAGCTCTCATTGAACAACTCTATCTACTGTACACTGCCTTGCCTACATACCCTCATTCTATGTCTTTCACCACCAGACGATGATGGCCAGACCCTGCGATCATACCTGTGATGAAATGGTCTGTCCCCACGTACAAGCAACCTGACTTGGAAAATTAATTAGGCCAGAGAAGATGTGGGTGCAAGAAGAGGGAGTTTAGGCGTAGGCATACACTGACTTTCCTCTTTACAGGCAGCTAGAAAATCTCTGTTTATATATGGGGAGCAGAAAAAACATATATGTGCATTGACAAGTGGGACTTTAATGTGCCGTAAAGTTGTGTTAATTTGAATAAAATAAGTGGCCCCGTGTGTGAAAAAGCTGCATGTCACTAAGCGAGGCACCCTCAGCAGCTGTGAATTCAAATATAAGTCCAAACATATGCTACACTTCTACATAAACACAGACGCACACAAACCACATGTCTGCACAAGCAGTAAGTGACAGAGCTCCACACAGGGCTGCAGGCAAATAGGTGACTCACACAGTGTTGACACATTCTGGTTAGAGGGTCAGAGCTTCAGAGAAACAGAAAAGGTCACCTGCACACCTGCACACTTCACGGCACCAGGACTTTTCACTTTATCATCTCCGCTGGTCAACTCCTACCATTCGACTTAAACGGCTGCGAGACGCACACAAGCTGCCTTTCTGTGGTGGTGAACACAGCGAGGAGGGGAACGGGTCTGTGTTCTTTACTGAAGATGGGATGTGAGAGGCTCTCTGCATGCAAACCCCCCATTCATCATTGTCAGTAGCCTTGTGTTGTCTGGCCAACCCCCAAAAAGCTTGGGGATGAACCATTGACTCCTGTAAAAAGGGGTTTCAACTTTACCAAGGCTCAATAAAAAAAAGGGCCAATGCACTTAGTGTGCTGTTAATTACCCCACTTCAAGTGAAGCAAAACCTGTGTTAACGTAACATAATGGACTCTGTCACCACGTCTTTGGGGTAAATGATGGGTTCTGTCAGTGCGAGAGGTTTATACTGTATACTGTAAGGATTATTTAGTTGTAAGTCTCAAAAAAATAACTGCATATTAGTTTTAAGTGTTGTCTTTGAATTTGATTACTGATGCACTTTTGATGCCAAAACAGTGGCACTTTTATACCAAACAGTTCTTTTTTAATCTCCCTAAGAAATGTATTTGAGGATGTGAAATACACACAGACAGACAGACAGACAGACAGACAGACAAATAGATAGACAGATAGATAGACAGATAGATAGACAGATAGATAGATAGATAGATAGATAGATAGATAGATAGATAGATAGATAGATAGATAGATAGATAGATAGATAGATAGATAGATAGATAGATAGATAGATAGATAGATAGATAGATAGATAGATAGATAGATAGATAGATAGATACACACATATATGATAAAGATAGCATTTATGACATGGATACAATCAAATAAATATATAAATAAAACAAATAACAGCGAGAAACAATTCAAATTAAAAGCCAGTCAAAAAAGATTTTAGGGTTATAAATTTGTTTAAAAATATCAACACTTTCAGTTATTCTTAGATCCTCAGGAAGCCAATCCAACGGCTCAGAGCACAAAAACTAAAATCTCACTGAAAGTTTTTGTCCTTCCACTTTAAACTGAGAGATCGTCCTGGTTCATAGATTGGAACGATGTGTGGACCATGGAGTGCTTTAAAGAGAAATCATAGAATCAATATTTGGTATTTTTCGGCTGCATTTAAGCACAGTTTTGGTTTAGCATGCTGACCAGCTGATAATGACGCTAACCTCCTGATTATTAGCAAGTTTACTGTTTACCATGATCACCCTTTTAGTTTAACCTCATCGTATTCAAATATTTTCTTATGAGCTGGGAGATTTGTCATTGTGCCAAAAATTCAGTAATTGTTGAGATATTTTATTCTGAACCAGAAATGTCAACTGCATGGTGGCATGACACTGTGAAACGTTGGGGTCACCAACTGCTGGGATTAATTGCCTGGAAACATAAATGTCAATGCCAAGTTTTGCAGTCATTAATCTCGTAGATGCCAAGTTATGTCTGGACCAAAGTGGTGGCCCAACATGTCCCTCCCCAGAGCTCCACCTTCAGTGTGGCTGAACAGAGAAATGTCCTCTTTCTACTCTTAGAAGGAGGTGGTGTAACTAAAGAATGACCCATCTCTGTCATTTTGGGGTCATGTCAGCACACAAACAAAAACTCGTGGTTGGAGGAGTGGGAACACGCGTGAGGCTGAGAATATCTGGCCTAGTTCTGAACGAGCCCTCTCTAATTTGGTACACCTCACTCAAGGGCAGCTGGCCTCAATGTTTACTGCTCTTTTTTTAGGGCAAACGTGTGTTTGAGTGTGTGTGTGTGTGTGTGTGTGTGTGTGTGTGTGTGTGTGTGTGTGTGTGTGTGTGTGTGTGTGTGTGTGTGTGTGTGTGTGTGTGTGTGTGTGTGTGTGTGTGTGTGTGTGTGTGTGTGTGTGTGTGTGTGTGTGTGTATTTGCACCCTTGTGGTTTTTCCACATGACTTTGAAACAGATATTATTGGTCTTGTGAGGAAGCAAGCAGATGAAGCCTTTACCTCTTCCCTGTTTGAATTTAAAGTGAATAGTGTAGCAGCTAGTGAGCGAGTACTGGAGAAAAATGTGAGAGTCAAATTCAATTACTTTAAGTGGACCAGACTCAGAATAAATGGGTCTGTTTCACATTTCAACTCAAGACACCCACTTTACCTCCCCAAATGTAATCTGCGCTCAGAGGCAGTACGACTGAGATTAAGACTTTTACAGACAACAAGAGTGATCAACAGTTAATGTTTACAACTCGACACGGCAATGACATTGTCGATGGCAAATTATCACCAACTTTTTACTTTCAATAAATCGGGAATTCCTGCAATCTCTGTCCTATTGGATCGCCGCTGGAGTAACGTTTCTCTTTGAACTCCCGGACATTGTTTGACAGTGACAGAAGTTTCTATAAATTTTCCTTTTTGCCTTGACAGCCCTGTGTCAAACAACCAAGCCCGAAGTACTACCCACAATTCATCTGACGCAAGAAACCTGTCACATACCGACATGTACTGTATCTCAGGTGAGGCCATTTGATTTCATTGGTCTAATCTTGTAGCGAATCACTCGCACTTTTTGTCAGAGAAGATCTTACCTTTACAGAGACTGAGTGCAAGAGAGAAAGGTAAATTACATAATGAGATCAAGGGCCAGAGTGTTTGTGTGACCCAGTTTGACGAGCGTCATAAACAGACGCGATCTGAGAACCATTATGTACTCTGACAGGTCCAAATGAAAGGGCCATTTCTCTAATGTGGAACAGGGATGGGGGGCCTCAGATACTTCAAATGTTTCAAATTCAGCAAAACAGTGACCTCCCTCCAGAGAGCTGCAAAAATAAATCCCCAGTCGCACATTTCAGCCACAGGAATTGAGAAAAATGGGGCCTGTCTACACAACCCACTCACTCGCTTTCTCACCCGCACGTGAGCCAAAGTGGAAAAGTATGTGGTGCTCTGCCTGCTTCATGTTACATGTTTTCTGATATGTTTTGTGTTTTTTGTGTGTCCCCCTTTATTTATTTCTGAATGTAAAACAGACTGTGTTTTATCACGTGATCTTTATGAATGTGGATCCACTGAAAGACCGCTTGTGATACTCTTGTGTGTGTGAATTGTACGAACTGTCTGTTTTCTCCATTTTCGGTTCCCCTCTTGCCTCTTGTTCTCTGTATCGTCTTCCACTGTCAGTCTGCCCACTAGGCCAGTGTCTCTGGAGTTCAGCCATGAAGAGGCCATTTTCTGGCTCCAGTGGTGTGTGCTGAAAAATCCCTACTTGAACTCGGTAGACCCGCCAGCTTCATGAGGATCCAGCTTCTGGCTGGTGGTTGGAGGTTTGAATCCCTATGCTGGCTGGTAGAGTTAGTGGATATTACAGTAAAAAATGGGTCATATTCATCTTGGAGCTCAGTGGGTCGTATATTCACAAAATCAGGTCCAACTCGAGACTCCAAAGAACCCTCATTTACGTTTGCAAATAATGGGTACAATTAAACTGCATCTGTGGACAGTGCAAACCCTCAAAGGTCACTACTACTACTACTACCTGAAAATGGCTAAAATGACAGGTTTGTAGTCTATTAGGGTTTGTGGCAAACTGAAGTATTTGAAGAATGTGAACTTGTTACCAAGTTTGAACATTCAGCCATTATGTGAATATTCAAGCCATTTTTGTTCTCCAGTTTTTCCCCAGACAAACGTGTGTTTGGAGGTGTGTGACATCCTTTTTAATATTTATAGCTCTATTTTAATTGTTGAGGTTTCTTTTGTTTTTTTATGTATTTGATTTTAGATGTGGCATCCCTGCACATGTATGAATGTGTATAAATATGAAGAAAAGGGAGAAGAACTGGGTCAACCAAAAAATAATCACATTTTCAACTAAATGTACAAGAAAATTTGTATTTAACAAGCAAGAGAGGCGAAAGCACAAACACTTTCAGCACATTTGATCATTTTTCCAAGTTTGTTTACATTCCAACTTAATATTCGAAGAGTCCATCAAGTCCATCAAACCACTGACTGATAGTTTAGTTGCACTACTAAATTACAGCATGAATATTTCTCCAATCAAAATTGTCTTGGTAGGTCAAAATCTTCTATATACACTCTATGTCTACAAGAACAAAGCCTAGATGTATTTGCATGTGTCTGGTATAGCACCAAACTTTCCTCAGAACAATAGAGGTTTGAAAAATTCACAGCACAAAGTTCAATCCCATAACTCTCTTTGTCGTCCAAACTTCTACTCTCTGGTCATGCCTCTGAGCCTATGTCGCTCAGTCTGCGAGCGTGCCTGCACAGACAAGGAAACCATAAATCCGTGAAGTGCTTCTTTTTCTTCCCCTTCGACACATTTCTCTTTCGGCAGGGCTTTTTTAGCACACTGAGCAAGCGGCCGGCCGTGGCACCAGGAGAAGCCTGATGGAGAGGGCCACCTGAACAAACCCAGTGTGGAAACAGGCAGCCAGGACAGCCCAGCCCAGGCAGATTTATGACCCTCTACCACTCTTTTCCCACAGAGAGGCCCCTCTCTGGAGCTTCTGGATGTATTATACCCAGTTTATTACTTTTTGTCACCTCTGTCTACCTCTCCTTCCGCTCCCTTTCCTGTTCCACATTCCCATTTTTATTTAAATATGTATCGTTTACCTTCCTCTTTTTTTCAATTTTGGTATCTCTTTTCTCTCTCTCTCTCTCCCCCTCCTTTTCTCCCAGACATCCTGGCCAGCTGTTTATCCAGACAGGGTGTCTACAGCTGTCTCTGCAAAGCTGAGTTGCAGCTCCAGAGGTAGGTCGCATAGCCTGCAGCGTAGAGCTCTTTCCCAACACCTCTGTCTCCTCTCTTCGCAGCATCCATGACCTGAGCACGACCTTGACATCACAACTACATGTTTTCTCCCAAACCACCCACACAGTGCATGGAGGTTGTCTAGAGGAGGTAGCACTGCAGACAATTTACGGGATCTATGCCAACACGATATATTGTGTCTTGTAAAAACACTAAAAATGCATTTTGCTCTCCAAAAATTAAGCCTAAATTTGAGGGCATAGCTTTTACAGTACATAAAACACCCATGTAACGACAAAAAAGTGCTCTCACTTTTTTCCCACTTCTTTTTTTGTTATTTTGTTTTTCTCCACCAAGCAACAATGATGCCCTGGCAGAGGCTCCATATTACCCCAAGTAAAATCAAACCACTGAGCACAGGCATCAGTTGGTGGGTAAAAAAGACTCCGCCAGACAAGGGTAAACTCTGTTACAACACCCTACGAGACAAGGGGCAGTAAAACCAAATGAAGTGTGCAGCAAATTAGCCCTGCTTTGCTGAAGATATTGCAATAATTAATCTAGCCTTTGCACGCGTTTCTGCCGTGGTATTCTGCCTTCTTGGCCAAGTCAATCTCAGATGAGGGACTTTAAGAAGTCTCAGTTCACTTTTTTTTCCAGATGAGGAAAACTTTAAACTGTACCTTCATGCATATTTCCTTTGGGAAGTGCGTTTCTACGTTATTTGCCATTATTTCTTAAAAGTTTACTTAGCTGTTGTTTTTCCTGAGTTCCTGGGTAATTGTCGAGACAGGTCAAAGACAACATTCCTCTGGGCCTCAACAAAGAATGAGTTCGATTACTGAAGGCAACAGCTTAAAACACTTGAAGCAACCTCATATTAAACTGCTGGTGAACTCAAACTGACAACATACATCTTATGTTTTTTATGTTTTGCCACACAGTGTTGATGAAATGTTATGAATCCTCCAGGCCTTGGGAAGCGTGGTTTATGACTTATGGGGGGGCTCCAGTGTTTCTTGGTTGGTTGTTACAGTAAACTGTGTTGCCATCCGTGCTGCGCGGTGGAGACGTGAGACCCCTGAGATGGACGTGTTTACTCTGCAGTTAATCACCATGTCTGATGCGGCCTCTCTGGATGTGTGAGGGGGGAAATGCCGGCTAAATGCAGTCACCACGACCTAATGAGGTGGTTTAGCTGCAGCAGCGTGCCATCAGTTGTACTCTGTAATTCAGAGACACCAACTCCACAGTTCCCCTGGCCAGTCTGCGTCACAAGTGCGTTCGTCCGTATTCGCCACGTCGCCCGCAGCCCTGTGAAACATGTTGAATGGCTGCTCTTGGATACCGGGGTCCTACAGGCCGTCAATCAATGCGGAGTGTGTGGTTTGAAAATGGGGAGAATGGGGAGCGCGAGGAACGGTTATGGAGAGAAAGGAATTACAGTCTGACCGTTTTTCGTGAGGCAAGCGTCAAACTTCCCATATGAAAGCAAAATGAGTGTAAAATGTGCTGCACACACACATACAGTAATTTGTATCTATGACATCCAGAAGGTCCTTTCTCCTCCTCTTCGTCCTCGTGGCACAGCAGTGCTGTTCTTGGAAGAGCCTGGTACTGTAGCTCCACTCCTCGCTAATGGTTAAACAGCATGCCCATGCCATGCTCACTAATGACAGGTTAGACTTATTCCACTGAAGTGGCGCTTTTCAGAGTCAACGGCGCACAAAGAGCACAGGGAGCACCTCCCAGTGCAGCTGAGGTGCTGTGAGGACACTGTCAACATGCACAGGAATGCACACATGTATTAACAAACACTTAGCTGTGCAACAAATAAAGTGTCTGCTTACACTCTGGAAACTGGACTGAAACTTTTGTCAACAGCAATAATCAAACAGTTCCTTAAAGGTTATCCGATACTATCCTCAGGTCCTGTTATCTGTTTCTGATCCTCATTCGATATCAGACATCTCGAGTTCTTACATTTGTGTCATTTCAAAAAATTTTAAGCATTCATCTGCTGTGCTTGAGTGTACCGTTAAAATGGTCAAAAAACAATCTTTATGTCTTGTTATTTTCAATTAAGTCCAAGTGTCCCACAATGAACCCTTCCACATGTCTTTCATAACTCACTGAAACGTTTGTCTATACATGAGAATGGGTGAAGGTTAGATCAGGGTACCTTCAGGGTTCACACTGTTTACCCTCCTTTCACTGAACATTCAACAGATGAGAGCTGTTTGTTTGTCTTTCAAAACAGAAGGAGCGCTTTGCTTGACTTGGCATTTGTTTAGCCATATTATTAGGACAGTAAACTTCCGACTGGAGTCGTTATGCGCACCACATGTTAGGCCTTTTTTTTTTTTTTACGTTTCCCATGAGACAGCTAAAATGTAAGAGTATTCCCACTGTGAGGTGATGTAGGAGAGGTAAAGGTCTGCAAAGTGTAGGAGAATTTCATGCACATCATCCATCATTTCCAGCGAGCAAAGCATGAATACGTGCGCATGAAGAAAAATGCTTTTCTTTGCATTATGTGTGCGTGCCTGCGTGGGCGTCTATACATCTAAAGGTATGCGTTCTCAAAATCACTCTCTTTGGGATATTTGACTCTCAGATCCTGTCACATTTTCCCAGCATCAACAGGCTGGATCTGTTTCTGCCCCATGGCGGGCCCACTTCAACACTTCCTCAGCAGAAAAGGTGGGAGCAAGGTGAATGTGTCTTTTCATCAGGACTGGCGCTGCATGAATATTTCAAACCGGCAACATGACTCTTCTGTGCCACCCGACACAAGGAAGAGGTCTCTGGGTGAGTTCAGGGGTAAGGCGAGTGGAGGTGAAATCTCAGATTGTAACTTCAGCACCTGCTCGCAGTGACAGACATGCAGACGAGACCCTGGAGCTGGTGGTGTGATAGAGGTTTGGTTGAACCCTATCTGACCATGTCGCCATGTGCCGGTGCCAGGCCTGCCACTGGAACAACACTTTGTTTTGGAAAACCATCAGTACAAGCCCGGGCATGTGCTTGTATTGTTGAGTGTGTGTGTTTGGATGGAGAGGATGGGTGTGCCTGTGGACATACCAGGCATTCCAGGTCTGCAATAAAGCCAAATTGAAGGTGGGGGATAAAGCTGGGATGTGTTGAGTGATACCTGGACAGCTGGGAATGAGAAGGTGGGACAGAGAGGTTTCGGCTCCTTGAGATGTGCTGACACTGCTTTAGGTGAAACCTGGGGAAAGATTAAGCTGGAATGAGGATTTTGCTGTGTTTTGTGGTCAAACCAGGATCAAAATCAGACAATTGTGCCCTCAAAAGTTCAGGAAAAAGATGTGAATTTTGCCCCAACTGTTCACTCCCACAAGCACCTAAATTGGTTTTGTAATATCTGAGTGGTGTGTTTCAATGTTGCTCTGACTGAGTATGTATCAACCATTTTTGTCAATGTGTGTCTTTCTGCCAACACACTGCCATATTTGTTATTGTACATGATCATGGTGGTGACCCAAGATGTCAGCTTGGTATGATATCTCCACATGTGTTTAGGCTTAGAAACCTTTCCAAAGATTCAGGCAACAGCCAAACACAGGCTTTGTAGATCCAAAGCAGATAATAGATACATGGTTAAAGAAATACACAGGCTTTTCAAACACAGGGGAACAAAATGTTCTTTCAATCACACTGCAAAGAAGGAAATGGCATGTCTGCAACAGCTCTTCCAAACCTTCTGCTTCATGCTGACTTTAAAAGCAAATAACCCTGTCACACACTGGATAAGTTTTGAGTTGTGAGAACTTCAAGCAAAAAGGGATTTCTCTCCCTTGGATTATTTCATTTAAATATTTTTATCTGGCATTTTATCTACAGCCGAACTAAAGGTGTTGTGAGGCCGTGCCAGCCTGTTCTCAATCTCAGTGCGTCAAATTCTGAGACGCCAGCGGGCAATAACCAAACAGCAGTATTTGATGACGTTGAGACGGGGTTGGCTGTACATGCAAAATATGCATCAACACTTACATGCTGATTTTTAGGAATGTAAGAAAGTAAGAAATGTTTAATGCATCAATATTTCAAGTCCCTAGCATTCCACATATTTGATCATAAACCAAAGCATTGGATATATTAAAACTCTGACCTGATAATGACATGAGAGGAAAAGTGAAAAGTTATTATAAATCATCCCAAAGGGAACAGGAATGTCTTAACAAAATTTCACAGCAATTCATCCAATACGTGTTGAAACTTTTCACTCAAATTCTCAAACATCAATCACAGACATTATCAGGGGATCTTCAAAATCATCATAATACATGGCCTCGCAACCAGAAACGTGTATCCTTCAAGTAGTTCTTTCTGGATAAGTGAAAGCAATAAAACGATTTTTGTTTATTTATTTTTGTCTTTCCTACCCTACAAATTATCTCGAGCCATCAGATTGGTGTTGGACCTCTGATACGATTTTTCATTGGACAAGAGCCAGGTGTTTAATTCACTGGCTGTGATTAGTTTCATTTAATTCCCTGCTGTGCTGAATATATCAGGCAATAATTGCTGAACATGGCCTCATCAGCTGAGAAACAAGCGTTTAACACCTCGGGTGCACAAATGTCTGCACAGCTTGTGCTCCTGAAAGCCCAGTTTTCTGGATAGCATATTTTAAAATGTAAATGTACTTGATGCTGTTCCAGATCTCTCTGTTGGTTAGTAAAAGCACGGCTCATTAAGCCCCAATACTGCAGCAATTAAAGTCAATTAAAGGCCTGTTAGGAAATTCAATGGGCTTCCCGCTGAGACAGGTTCCACCAAATGACACTGGAGGGGAGAATGCAGGAGGTCCAGGCTGCGGACATAATCAGGGGAACAATGATATACAGTGTTGGAGTGGAAAGGAAACTTTTAAAATGTTTTAATGTTTAGACGTAACTTCTCATCTGTCACCCAAATGCTTCACCTGGGATTTGCCTTTAAATTTTCATCAGTGGTGGACTTTACTTTTGCTGAAAAAGCTGAAAAAGCTCCATTGTTCGTCTCATGCACTATGCAGTCCCTCACTCTCACGCACTATCTTCCCTGTTGCGGCAAATACATGGAGCTCTGCTGAAGCCCCAAATAAGCCGGGAGCTTTAATAATGGAGCAATTTCCAAAGCTGTGTTATAATAACCCAATGCCCACAGTTGATGGCGGGCTGCTCTGACTTTTAGTCTTCGGACATCTGGATGCTCTTCAGATAGTCTCTCTAACATGGCACGGTCAAAAGAAAAAAAAAAAAAAAAAAGGGGCGTGCGTTTCAAAGGACAACAGAAAGGGCTTTTGTCTTTTGTTTGACAGAGTTCCAGGCAACATGTGGACAGGGTAGCCATTTTACTCCCAAGGTATGTCCTTCTGAATTCAGGGCTCTTTCTACTCCTGGACAGCCTAATGCGAGCCAGATTGTTGGTGCTTCAGGGAAAATATAGATCTCATGATTACCAACAATTGACCAATTCATTTGAGAGCTCTTTTGACTTGGCGTCTGTGCAGCTGCATTCGAAAATGTGGTTATTGTGTGTCTGCGTGTTTCTGTGTGTGTCTGTGTGTGTGTTAAGACTCGATCACTCCCACAATGATAAATCAAAAGAGGCTGGTAGCCTTTAGATCATGTTGGGCCCCATGTTTTGAAGAAAGGATTGGCACTCAATATGAGTACTGATTGAGCCACTGAGAGGGTGTTTGGATTAGAATGAGCCTATACATTACACAGATGGGGCTCAACCTAAGTGTGTGTGTGTGTGTGTGTGTGTGTGTGTGTGTGTGTGTGTGTGTGTGTGTGTGTGTGTGTGTGTGTGTGTGTGTGTGTGTGTGTGTGTGTGTGTGTGTGTGTGTGTGTGTGTGTATGAAGCCATTTATGTGCAGTTTTGGAGGTACATACTGTACATTTGACCCAGATAAATACTGTGTGCCAGGCAGAACGTGCAAGAAGTGGAATTAAAGGCAACAGAGGTTTATGATGAACGGTTCAAAGACTCAAAAGAGATCACCTGCCTTTGTGGCTGGATTTTTTTTTTTTTTTTTAGCCCAGATAGCTTTACATGGGCTGCCATAAAATCAGTTTGAAAAGGCAAAAGGAGGCAATAGAGTAACTTTATTGGCTTGAGATGAAGTGCTTGTGTACAAAGGGATTCCAGAGATGCCAGGGGAGATGAAGACTGCCCACGGCCAGGTAGCTCTCTAAAACATCCTCTTTCCTTATCACGGAGCCGTTCACAGCTGGCATACAGCTGCTTCTTCGTAATGCTGTCTTAAACCACCGGCACTAGAACTTATACACAGTCTAATATAAAATGTTTGTGTGAGTGAGCACTGCAAGATGACACCAAAGATAAATCTGAAACATATCTGCCTTTTATCTTGAATGCATTTTATCACCCACTGCTGACTAGTGTCAATTCTTCAGACAGTTTTATAGATTCAACCACAATGACAGCAGTAAATAGATGAAAAGATAGATTTTCTGAGAACACACCCTCTCCTTTTATCTTATATTTAGGATCTTTTTGCATATGAGTGTTTTTATTTAGTGAGAAAGTGAATGTTCTGCTGCAGTGAGTAGTTTGTGTTCAACAAACAATGTAGCTTAATTTCTTTTTTTGATATTATCCAGTTGCATAGTGTTCAAATTCAACACACATCACCACAACATCAGCTTGATAAGTGCAATACTGTGTGATCCTATAAAAATATGAAGAGAAAGTGAACATCGTAAGAATGCTCTGGCTAAGGTGTACCTGGTGGTTCTGTTTGGGGTAACTCTTTTAAGATTACAGTGTTTTCCAGTTCCCTTTTGCCTTAAATACACGTATATATTACACAGTGCACTCAAGAAATAGAGTGAGATGATGGGATCAAAATCACTCTCATGCCTTTGTTTATTGTGGCCCTGGATATATATGGTGTTTAGCTTATCTTATCTTTGCTTTGCATGTGTGGTGTTATGAAGGGAAAACAAACTCTCTCTCTCTCTATGTTAGAAATACATTTTAGAAAAACCTCCAAACACCAACTAATATGACATAACTTGTATGTTGTGTCTTGACAAACAACAGTTTAACTTTCAGTCCTAAATGTCTGTGCAGAGCGCCTCATTGGTTGCTGGTGCAGTTTGGAGTCACTTTTCAACTCTTTTAGCAACAATGAACACACAAGAGAGTGATACCCGTGGCCCTCCGACAGAAGTCAAAAAAGCATGTTTCCCAAAATGTTGAACTCTATTCCTTGCCCTATCCTGTTTATTGTTCCTTTGACTTTACTCTGTTAAAATGTATACTGCCCTATTTGTGTAGCCCACTTAATTAGTTTATTACTGTTGTGAATCCAGTTTCCTTGACAAAGCCTTGCATTTTGTGTTAATTATGGCTCAACACCCAGAAGAAACCAGCAATGAGATGGAAGGAGTTAATTCTCACTAAGAAAATGTAAGCATCATGTGGGATTTCACATAATGACGATAATGATGACAATGAGCATAAAAATAAATTGTGGATTTGTTTTGTGGCATGAGACAAGAGTGTGTTGCAATGAATGTAATTAGGAGGTTTCAAGGATTTTGTAACATGTTTTATTTTAAAGCCAAAATGCATTACGAACATCAGTTTTTTCATATCATTCGTCCTATTGTGAAATGGAATTCATATCACAGATCTGCCTTTTAAAGCAAAACCATTGTTAGATATTTATTTTCTGATTGATGACTCAAATGCAGTAAATCTCTTATTGTCTTTTCCTCATGATTGTAGATGTTCAGTTTGTGCTATAAGCTACTGTAATTATTTGCATGTTGTGAGTTTTTTTTTTTTCAAGCGTTTGAGTTGAAAGATTTGCACCGAAGGATCTTTATGTCTCTGAGAAGACTGTACAGTCATAAGAAAACAATATTCCATTGGCCTCAAAAATATTTCAACTCTTCTCAGATCGGAACCAAACGTTGGTTGTTCCACTGCCTGTTAGCGTGCGATTCCTTGATCCCTCTGTAACATGAAGCCCGTGTAGCGAGCCGGACCACATGGGGAGCGCGATGTTGTGAGGTGAGGTATTTTTCGACTGGGAGACAAATATGTAATGCATTCCAGACACTCAGGCCGCACACGGCTTTCTCCCCTGCTACCTATAGGCATCAATCCTCTCCCCTTTCGCTAGAACAATAAACCCACAGCCGCTGAGGAAGAACTCATTTCAGATCTCAAAAACACAACTACCTCTTCTGTCGCTTCCTGGGGCCCGTGGAGAGGGATCCCGCTATAGTCTCCGGACTTGGAGTCAGTCTCTAAACACTAGACACTTTCTCCAACTCATAAACATTAACTCCTGACCCATAATTTAAGACCTTGTACCATGTCCTCGCGTTCTAGACCCATAACTTTTTGCTGTTAACCTTCAGCTCACCCACAGCGCCAACCAGGACACTAAATCTCTCACCCATTCCCCCAACAAGTTGCGGTGATTTTCTGAAGCGTGACCTCCTGGATGATCACCTCATATGAAGATGTTTCTGGTGATTCTCCTCCAAGCTGGTTTAACTGAGTTGCATAACTGGGATGATACTCGGGTTTCTTTTTGTTCAATGAAGCCCAGATGGGACCGACTTTCTTCCCCTCTCACTTCCTCACCTCTCCATCCTTTCCTCATCTCCTCCACACCGCATTAAGGAGCACCAATCAGGTTTGAGCTTAAAACAGCAAAGATGGCCTCTGTAAAAGCCCCTCTTTTCACCTTGTCAGTGTAGCGTGAGATGCTAAGATGTATGTGAAACAGAGTGCTAAGATATTACTCATAATGAATGGGCTTGTGCAGTTAAAGAATCATGAGTTTTTTCATCAACTTGCTTGTCCTTTCCTCCCACACTGGGGTAAACATTTTTGTGATGTTCATTTGCAGCTTCCTGTTCATGTCATTTTGGTCTCTTTCTCTCCCTCCTTCTCTCCTTATTAAATCAGTTCCACTGAATGTTATTATGTCAAGTCTGACTCACCAAAGAGAGCCAGGAGTGAGTGGGGGTGGCAAGGTAATTTGATATATTTCTTATTTTAGTAAAAGCAGATCTATGCACTCATGCCTCTTCAAACTGCCGCCAAAGGACAACAGATTGACAGCTCTCCCTGTGTGAGACCAACACTCCTGCTTGGCCTTCATTTAATAGGTATGCATGGGTGGAAGTGTGCATGTGTGATGTTTATGCGCGTCTTGGCTTCCCCATGACGTTCCAATGTTCTTCCCTCGTTCAACCCTTCATTTTTTGTTTTAATTCCTCTCTTCCGAGGCATCCGATCCTGTGGACTTTCAGACATGTGAGAGCTCATGGTGCATACCTCTGGAGATGCTGGAGAGCTTTGAACTGAGCTGCATGAAACCGAGTCATCAAAGCCAAACTGACCTCTGCTGGGCTCCATTTTACCTGTATTATACTTGTGCATTGAGAGAAGGTATTTATGGCTTCGATCAAAGCTATTGTTAAACCTCAAGTGACTGCTTTTTTTGTTGGCCTCTCAGGGGAAGCATAAACAAGTTGTGAGCACAATATTGACTTATCGTCATCTTATTAGTTGATATGACCACCTGGCTTGCCTGTTATCAGACAGTTGAATGAGCAGCTATGTGTGATGACACATCTCTATAGTATAGTACGGGCCCACTAAATCTTCTAATAAGTTCGGGAGGTTCTTATCAATTAGAATATGATCGGCGAACAATAACAGCGACAGACATACCGGGCCTTTGTCTTCAATTATAATATAAAAATTGGTAAAACATTAATAGGCTAGACTCACGAAAAGATCACATACATTAAAAACTTAACTTAAGTTAACTTATATTTGTAACTTAAAACAAGCCCACATTAGTATTTGTTTTTACACGGGACACAAACAACGGACTCCATAGGTGAAAGTCCTGTGTTTGATCCATCTAACCACCCCTGACCTCCTCCCTCTGCAGACTTTGTGACTCTTTACACTGTCACCTGACTTCTTCCTTAGCCTTGTACCTCAGGCCCTGGAGGTCAATAGTAATCTTCCACTAGCACTATCACTATTGTGATGACTACCGCCTATTCAATAGTCTGATAACAGTCAGATCAGGTGATATGATGAACTTGTTGGCATATGCTGCATACTTACACATTCATTAGTGCCAGAGCAACATTAACATTCATTTTGTGTCCATGTTCTGACCACTGAATTAATTGACACTGTTGTTCAATATTTACTTTTCTTTTACCTCTGTTTTTGGTCTCTATAACTCCTAAGGGAAAATCCTGTGTTGTTTGGTATTGAGTAGGTAGAGTGTTTTTTTGTTGTTGCTGAAAACAGCGACCTGATGTAGCAGAAAGTGTCTCACTTAGCGAGGCGACATTTGACCACAACAGAAAAGGTGCCAGCCGGACTGCTAAACATTGACCTGAAAGCTAAAAACCTCTCAAAAGCCGAGGGGATCTACAGATCCTGGTGCTAATTCTGTTGTAAATATCAAAAACAATAGGGTTCCGCCACCGTTGGTGCTTGGACTCCTAATTATAGCCACACGCTTCTGGTCTGTCACAGCAGGTCTGAAATCAAGACAAGAGTCCTTTCAGTTGGTAGCTTGGTGTGTGGTGTGTAGCCTGTGTGTAAGCTGTGGTGTAGCCTTACATACTGTAGCTTAGACTGACATATATCTTTGAGTCTTATGAAAGTAAACACAGAAATAAGTCCCCTGGAAACTGCATACCACCTGGATCCACTTCCTTGTCACTTTGCAGGGTCGCTTACTTGCAGTATTTTTGTGCTCACGCCGCTTTTTTTTTTTTTTAATGTTGGTGTGAGGTTCTGTTTTCATTTGAGTCTGTTTGCAAAGTGCATGCTGGAGAAGTGGCATCAAATGTGAAAAAAACGTCCTAAATATTTCCCTAAAATGCAAAAAAAAAAATAAGAATGAGCACACCATGCGCTGCAGCTATAGAATAAACTGAGATTTATTTTGTTACTAAATTTGCAGTCTCTTAAAAGTGGTACTGTAACAAAGTTTGGACACCTGCAAATTGAGCATGTTTCCTTCTTCCTTTATGCAGAGCATGGCCTAGAAATATTAATGCCACAGCAGAACAGGTCATGCTCACTGGCACACTGCACACTGGACTACTTCTGAGACTTTTACCTCTTTTACTTTCTGCAAACTGCAGTTCGAACTCTCTTTTATTGACCTACTTTGGAGGTGGTGCACAAGATGATATATGGAGCAGGGCTTTTTGGAGAGCAGGACAAACCAAGGGGTGGGGGCTGTAGGGGGCTGCAGCATTGCATACCTCTGCGTGTACAAGGAGTAGCCTTTCACCCCTCACTCTGTGTGCTGCCTTTGTCTTTGCAGAAGAGGACATAAATCACCCCAAGTCCTGCCCAGGAATCAGCTGTCACAAAATGAAGAAAGAAAGAGGAGAGGTGAAGCGAGTTGAGGTAGAAGTTTTATTCTCGAAGTGTAAGCCAATTTCTAATTCCCACTTCAACCCCCAATATGCATGTGGAGTGAGGAGGCAGCTTATAATGTTCAGCTCACAAGTCTGGCTGGCAGGCAGCTTGGAGATGGAGTGAAAATGAGACAATGATAAGGCGAGAGAGAGAGAGAAGAATAAAATGATCCACACCCTTTCTGAGGATTAACTCTAATCAGCTTTGCAGAAGGAAAACACAGACAGGAGCCATCAGGAAAAAGAATGAATGTCTAACCTTTCAAAGAAAAGCCTCAGGGATCATCTACTGTTTTGTCACATGGAGGTGCAGACTTAAAGGGCTTCCTCTTATGGTATTGACCTCTAACCTTTTTCAACAGTGTGTCAAAAACGACTGACATGCACTTCTTTCAGATGTCAGCAGAAGACCGGAGAGTGCTGCCTTTTTTTTGACTTGCTCAGACTGACTCATGTCAGCAACTACAGTCAAATTTAAAAATTTTGAAAAAAAAAAAAAAAAAAAAAAAAAGATGCAGCTTTGTTCCATAACTCCACAACAAAACAACAAAAAAGTTGAACCAGACTTTTGCCATGCAGTGGCAACAGCTGGCATCTAATAAGCCTTTAAAAACATTAAACTATTGCTCCACTTGGACTTCAAGTAGCTATGTCCCAATTGAATTACACTCAATATATCTGCAAACCCATCACCTTTCAGGGAGGTGAGGGTCATGTTTTGTCACCCAAGGTCATAAGGTTATTGGCCTGTGTCTGTTTATATCTGTATATTCCAATTCCACCTGTGCAGGTGATGGTGAACTGTTCTCTCCCTCTGCTGAAGTGTGTGATGGGCTGCAAGAGAACTGATTGAGAGCGTGTCTGTGTGAGTGTCTTTCAGGAAGCTGATTGGATGCTCCTGCTGGCTCTCCTCTCCTCGCTCCCTATCGAGCCAGCCAGCCAACATGTCCATTTGTGGAGGATGTGTTAAAATCACTGTATTCATTCATCGTCAGGTTCAGGTTGTTGTAGGGGTGGGTGGCATTTCCTTTTCAACCCGTTTTCTCCTGTTTTGTGAACTGGGAGTTAGGTTAGCACTTTTTCTTTTGGTTTTCTTTTCTTTTCTATACGTGTACGGAACAACTTTAGTTTAGAGGTGGGGCTGAAGTCAGACAACCAGGCGGACATGTTACAGAAGGCCGAAAGGTAACAACTGCACTGGGGCTCACTTCAGGCAGCACACACACACACACACACACACACACACACACACACACACACACACACACACACACACACACACACACACACACACACACACACACACACACACACACACACACACACACACACACACACACACAAGCTAACATGCTAACAGGCTCAGCAAGCTGTATGGAGTTGGACTTGTTGTGGTTTTTATTTTTACACTTTTGCACATTTGTTTTTTAACTATGGTCACAAAATTTGTGCCAGAATTAATTTACTTCCTCCTCAGACCGATTTATATACTAACATGCTTAATTTAGCATGTAGGCACGTTAGCATTTGTTAATCAGCAGTAAAAACAAATATAACACAGCCTACGCTGTATTAAAACTTGCACTCTATTATTGCCTCTTATTGACCTTTGCTGTTGGTTATATGCGACAGAGAAAGGTGTAATGTAACACCCTGTCAATATAAAAGCATGTAATCACCCAACTTCAAACAGAGCCATAACTCTCAGAACAAAGGATTAGAGGTGATGATGGTTATCATCCATTACACCAATACACATACAATAGATACACACACTGTAGCCAACAGCAACATGTCCCAACAGGTGTAGACCCTGTACACCAGGAGGTATTACATGCTGTCGCTGTGCCATTGCATAACAGCTTTCAGACAAGGGTAAAGCATTCTTACATGCTGATTCATGAGTGTAAAAACATTATAAAACATGGAAATGAGTAGTCAGCTGAGTGCAGCTTGGACAGGGGGGCCGCCAACACGAGCCCTTAAATCAATTTAAGACCCGAGCAGGGCCGGACAGGTGTGAGCAGTTTCCCAGGTGCACCTCCACAGGCCATGTAGTGCCAGTAATCAGCAGTCAAGGGTGGTAATGACAGGGTGCTGCTGTCAGAGAACTGTACACACATACAGGTACACACGCACAGAAGCACAGGCAGTTTTAACTCAGAGGGACGCTTGCACGCACACAAACGTACTCTTAGTCACAAAAGGCCTTTTTCCTTCTCAACCTTCTCACACATTCTCCATCCGTCTGTCTCTCGCTGTCGACCACTCAAAAATGTTCGCACCTCAGCTCGGATCTTTCAGCCACTATCTCACAGGTCAGCCCATACGCAGTGAAGTCAAACAGCAGCTGTGCGGTTATATAAGCAGTTCCCAACCAGTCTGCAAACCTGTTGACCTCTAGCCATTACAGTCAGATCAAAGGTCAACCCACACTTCAAAACAAAGAACAAAACTAAAAACATCATGTTTTTTGGGGGGGTTTTTGGACCTTAAATTTGAATTCTCACTTTTTGTGTTTGTACATAAACAGTCTACAATATTCATACATTTCTTTACTTAGTATTTCACTCTCTACAAATATCATTTCATCGTCAAGCCCGAGGCCATTGTTATGAAGATCTAGATTCCAGATTACAAGATGGCGTCTCATTCGTTTAAATGAGTTTCCACAACTTGGCAAGTATATCCAGCTGCATAGCACGACTACAACAGTGATTAGGGTTAGGATTATGGGTTGGGCTTGGGAGTGTGACGTGTAGTGAAGTTGGAGCATCCTGAAGTAAAGTGGGTGTGTGGTGTATATCGTCTACAAGATTGCAGATAATCCATTCTCCAGTTTTGGGCCCATGGAGCATGCTCATTAGCGTTCTTCTCAGTCGAGCGTACACGGAGCATGCACAACTGATATTCCCAGACTTCTTGTTGGCTCCCAGCCCACTTGAAATATATTAAATGAAATAATTCCACAGCCTTGCAACATTTTTAAGATCTTATTGGACCAAATGATTGAACAAAATTGATATGGCTTCTTTTTGATAATTAATAATTTTACTAAACTAACTGACAAATCAACAAAGACTTAAAAATTTGATTTAAATTCAGTAATTTCAGAGACTCTGAGGGTTGAGTATGTTTGCATTCATTCAGCGAGAAAGAGAATTGATGTAACAGATTTTAGAAATGCCACGTGAATCAAATGCATTAACTCTGACAGAAGACATTAACATTAGCCACCTGTGTTGGTCTGCTGTTAATTTCATGGGGGGCAACAGGTATGTAAGAACATCCAGCTGGATCCTGTGCATTACCTCAGTAGGGTGTGGTAGCAATGCTGCTGGCACATTGTGTCCTCAGTTCAGAAAAAGAGTGCAAATGGTGCATTCAGAAACCACCCCATACTTAGCAACAAATACCTCTCCACCACATGCTGTATACAGTCTACACTCCCAACTAGTGGTGCACTTTTTTCTTTCTGAAATTTCCCTCATGGTGATGTCAGATGTGTAGTGAAACAAACAGTGTGTGGATCTTGAGCCAGGATGTCATGATGAGACACCAGCATCACTGTATGCTATTTTTAACTCTGTCCTTTCCCAATTGGACCACAGTCACAGCCAGCAAGCCAGGTTTTGCTTGTGTTATATGTCTGTCTGACCCCGAAGTTTAGTTGGTTATGTATCAGGGGGGCAGGCTGTCCAGCAGCTTGTCTCAGACACATCTCATATATGCCTGCTGATTACAGGGCCTGTCAGAGCTCATTCAGTTGTGCTGCAGTGAAAAGCTCTAGTCCCTGAGATGCTGGGAGAGTATGGAGCTCCCCATGTGAGGGTACGACCACAGTACTTCAGGTCTGCAACCCTGCCGACTGTAAACACACACCACTCCTAATCTTCAGAGCTTCTTTGAACTCCACGGCAAACAGGACCCCTGACATAGGACCTAGGCTGAGGCAATAATGAGTTGACCGTAGTGGACATACTGCGAAAGTGTGACTAAAAATACCTGCGTTACCTAAATGATTATTTCAGACCTTTTTAATGTTGAATCCTATTTACTACAAGCCACATACTCAGCATCATGTGTTTTTCAATAGTTTCTTGTGTCCATCTTTCCATTAATTTCCACACAGTATGAAAATCTTTGCAGAGTTTTGCCTAATTTATGTCACTGTCATAATCCACCACCAGTCACCATAATGAAAAATGTAAAATGGACAGAACTTAATGACGGATAGACATTCATTGTTATGGAGTGCGTGCAGATTTCAAGGGCCTGCTATGAGTTTGTTCTGCTCTACAGACCTGAAAAAAAGAAGAGTGGAAAATACATTTAAAAAAAAAAAAAAATCTGAAACTGTAGGGCATGCTTTTTAAAATAATCAAATTATATATATGATTATAAAGAAGTACCCTAATTGTTTGAATCGCAACATTAGTTTGCAATTATACCGCATCTACGTGGTACAATGAAAAAAGTCAGAGACTGTGCCTATAACAACCTAAAACTGCACCTAATTTAAATCTGTCTGCCATCCCCTTCAAAGTAGTCCTCTTGTGCAGCGATAGACCAATCCCAATGCTCCTGCCAGGTTTCGAACACCCCCCTGCAAGTCCTGTTCTGTAAGCGTGTCAAACACCATGTGCAATTCGCTCTGGAACACTACCACAATATCAAAACAGCGACCCTTCGGCTTGAACTTCTTTTTGGGGAAAGACAGAAGCCGCAGGGAGCCAAACCCTGCCACTTGTGTTGTTGCAGCCAAGAACCTCATATGCATTGTCATGTTGGAAAACTCAAGTGCCATCATGCCACAGTTCAAGTTGTTTGCGCCATACATTTTGCCTCGGACACTTCAGGACGTCACAGTAGAACTCGGTTTGGACAGAAAACCTCCAGCACGTTCTCGGTTGCACTTCTGACCTGAACGACCTTCTTTGAGCTTGGACAGTGACTTTCCTCCACACGTTTGCCTCTCATTGCTTCGTTGCTATATGCTTTGTGAAGCATTTCAAGGGTTAATTAGTTAAACAGAAATGACTCCAAAGGGAAGTAACCCCATCCATACTTCAACTCATTTTGAAAGAGAAGCAGGGATTGTGCAATGTACATGCGTGGGCCTGAGGGACGTCACACTTCCCTGCATGCTGACAGGTCCTCAGCAGCTCTCAGTGCCACAACCAACACTCATGCCAGAGTGGCATCTTTGATCTTACATAACCTCCTTAAATTATCCAGCCGCCACCTCCGCTGCAGAGCTCGGTACAGAAAAAAAGCTTTTGTCTGCAAACAAAGCCAAAACACCACGTCTGTCAGCAACGCTCATTCGTTTTAAATCCCCCTTTTTATCTTTTTACATCGATACCAAGCGCGACCACGGCAAGCTCGATGACCTACAGCGCAGAGAAGACAAGTCAGTTGCCAGGCGATTGTGTTTGTGTAAACTGAGGCTTCTGCTCGAGGGGGGCTACGGGAGGCAAGGGGAGGAGGAGGAGGAGAGAGGTGAGAGGATGTGGGGAGGACAGTCGTGGCTTGGCACAAATCACTGTGGGTGAGCGTCGGCCCTCGTTGGCTGGAGATGCTATATAGGCGTGCACTGGAGGGTTTTTATAGAGTGAGAGTGAAAGAAGGAGTGATCATTATGGCTCCTGGAATAGCATAATTAGAGAGAAAGGCATCGCCGTCTCACTGTCTGTGCATGTATGTGTGTGTAAGAGTGTTGTTTTTCTCTTCCCCTAGGAAATAAAACATTATACGAGTCCAGGTACATTCAACTCACAGTGCTATTTTTTCTGACTCATCATGAATGGTAAAGGTTTTAAGAGATGTTTGTGCCAATAACTGATGTGAATGAATTGCTGAAAAAGCAGCAACCCGCCATGACAAACTCATTTCTGATTTGCCCCTTTTGGTGCAGCAGAAACAAAGCGTGAACACGACATCTGACGTATCATCACCTCTCAAGTATATATGCTGCACATCCAGTGGAACTAGAGCAGCATTATCATTCATTTGGAGTCGTGTTTGTGGTGATCTGATAAATGTAATCCAATATTTACTCTCTTTTTGGTTCTCTTTTGCACTTTACCAACTATGGAGAGAAATATCTGTCTCTTTAGCTGTGAAATGCGTTCACTAGGTAGTTGTTCAGCAGCGTACAGCGGCCTCGTGACATTATAAAAATACCGAGTGTGACTCAAGACAGTAAAAGTTCCAAACGATCCGATTAGCAGTTTGTTTACAGCTCCTTAATACCATGTAAATTGAACAAGTCTTCAAAAGTAATTACTATCTGAAAACAAAGATATACAGTCTAAATATTTTCAGATCTGTACTGTTTGTGTCATTATAAATGCAGGAAACATTTTATAAACAACTCTCAAAGAAAAGTTTGATTGAAAATCCTCCATTAAGTAAACACCAGACGAATGCAGTAGCCTAATCATAACATCTCCACGAGAGAATGTGGACGTGATAGCGGTTAAACACACATCAAGGCGGCGTTCAGGAAATAAGAAGTGAACACTTAGCGGAGTTCAGCTGTGAACGGCAGAACGATTTTCTCCTCGGAACAAAAGCATAATCATGCCGCTTCCAAATTTAGTGCTCCGCCATTTCCGTTTACAGAAGAGCAGATTAGACACTCACAACTGCACACGCACACACTGCCACAAGTGTGCGCAGACACACTTTTGCACACTGGGAGCTGATTGCCTGCATATGTGTGCATGTTCAAATGCGTACCACCAGTCCTTCGCCATCAGCTTGACTTGATTAACAGCTTCTTGTGCTGCGCTGATGAAAGACAAGGAGCTGGTTCTGTCACTGCCGCACGGGCATTACAAGTGCGACAGTTTACGCAACAATGGAGCACTAAAGTTGGCCTTCATTAGAGGGATTAGAAGCCTAATCTAAAACACTGTTCAAGTCTCTCATCCCAAACCCTAAACAGCCTCTCGAGGGGGGGGCCCTTCCCTCCTACACCAACCATAACATCTCAGACTTCAAACACTCCTTCTGTAACCCCAACCTCTGGGTGCTATCCCCTCTCTCATCGACCCCTATCACAGAGTGAGGGGTTGCAGAGGGTGATGGACCCCATGTGATGGTGCAGCTGTGGAATGATTTATTGCAGGGTTAATTGTTGGGTGAGAGGGAATTGTACCCGCAGGCTGCAAGCTGTGGTCTGATTACGGGTTCACCTGCTATCAGATTGTAGCGTACAGTTCATTAGCTTCTTAATGGGACTCACGTCTCCCTCGCGGCCCCTCCCTGAACAACTGCGGGTCATGGAGGGAAAGGTTATAGGCCAGGGAATTGACGCTGCTCTAGTGCAGTAATTAAGTGTCATTTGTTTGGAGGACTTCCTGTGCTGACCAGCTGCGCGATGTCTGTCCACCATAAAGCGGAGTGGAAAAGCTCTGCAGGCCTCGAACAGCCTTCTGATGATTGTGGCCCTGGATGGTCTGTTGGTGAGTCTCTTTATGTATGCAGGAATAGCCATAACAGGTTTTTGCAGTATGGTGGTTTTCCAATATGTTGCATGTGATCTCCACATCTAGAAATCTAGTTATGAGAAATTTGCATATAAGACTTGGAACAATCAGTGGTATCAGTCAATAAAGAGAACATTAGTCGGAATCAGTTTTGATAATAAACGATAGATTTTGGTCATTAAAGCTTTATCGGTTGCATGGCTTGTTCATGACATATAACGGGTCTGTTTGATCAATTTTGGAGATATTTATTTGAATATAGAATTTACAGTAATAGTTTCATTGCAGTTGATATGCTTATTAGCTTTGTTTTCTGGATTCTATTTTGAGTTTTTGGGATTCTTTCTGTAAATCTTTTGCTTTGTTAGTTTTGCTGAAGTACAATCTTGATGTTCCCAAATATACAAGGCTTGGGATATATCTACTGTTTTGAACTTTGATCAAGATCTATCAAAATTGAATAGTCATGGTCATAGTCTAGAAATTGTGTTCACATGAAGGTCCTTCAGCCACTCTGAGGGATGGACCAGTCAGCGACCAGTAGGGGTGGCTTAGTGCGATGATACTGAAGTCAAGCGTTTGTTACTAAACATAGTTCCAGCAGTGTTAGCAGTGGTAGAGCTAGATTAAGCAGTAGGAAAAAAATTGTAGCAATACTAGTAAATATTGGGAAATTGAAGCCATAGCAAGAACAATGTTTCTTGTATCCTTGAATTTACTTTACGAAGCTTGCAATGCTCATTTAACGACATGGCGTTGCACTCTGCTCACAAAGGAGGAGGGCCTCTGTTGTTTACAGTGTGCTGAGTGTGCTCATAAGATGGTCAATGCCGATTGGTTAGTGGCTGCTCCAACAGTTAACCTGAGGTCTACGCCTATTAGGATGCATGGACTGGAAATGATCTCCAATGCAGCGTGGCTAGAAGCATATATTAACAAAATTAATGTTTCCATTAACACCACATTAGACCATCAAATTAACTGCACACATCTCTTTGAAAGTTGTTCATTGTAAAGAGGTGTTTTTTTTTTTTTTTTTTTTAAATGGAGCACACAGACACAAAATTTAGACCAACTGTATTGTTTTGGGTCGGCTGCAGAAATTTAAGCTAATGTTTCAAAACCTTGGGCACTTAAAACCAAAACTTGGCTGGTTATCACTGGTAAGTTAGTGGATCTGTGTCTCTGCAAACTCAGTGAACTGGCTTTTAAAGAGAGATCAAGTAGGGCAGAATATGAGAGTGTAACCCAAATCAAGACAGATTGAGCAGTGACAGGCCGGGATGGACTGTGGGCGGCAGAATGAGACATGGGATAATAAATCCTGGAGGATAAGCCTAATGGACGGAAATCTTCTCTTTCCTGATATTAACTGCAATCAGCAATCAACCTGTACAGTAATTGGTGCCCTTATAAAAACACATTTCAGAATAGAAGCTGTATTACACTGCTTATTTTAACCACTACCAGTCTTGAAATTGAATTAAATTAAAGTGTCAGGCTTGTGGGTAAAAAAGCAAAAAAAACAAATAGATTTTGAAAATCCTGCTCATTAGCCTACAATGAATTGTAGGAAGGAATGAATGTCAACTTTGATTTCTGTTTTTAACACATCAAAACCTAGATTAGAGTGTGGAATCTGAGAATAGGAGACAAATGGAGGTGATCGTGCACATGATGGAAAGTAAGCTCCCACATTTTTAACTGTGATTGATTGATTTTGGCAGGGCTCTCCGAACGCCAACCTGGAATCTATACCTTTTTCATTATATCCCATAATGTGGGCACTGGCGGAAGCACAGAAAAAGGCATCCCTCTGAAACCGTGTGAGCTGTGAAGTAATCACCCAAACACGTCCTTGTTAACCCAGAGTCCAGTTGAGACTCACTGGGCTTTTACCCAAGCTAAAAATATGTCCCAGTTTCTTTCATCTCTCCTCCCTTTTCATTCTGCATGTGAGAGCTTTACTGGGTGCTGCTGGTCCGTGGCCTAACTAAGGCCTGCAGCCCCCCTCCTGTAAAGTAGTGGGATGCCAAACATCCACTGATTTACAGCTTGGAGCACACGCTATGCCTTTGCTCCTATGGGCTATAAAAGGCAAATGAGAGCGAGATGTCCAGATCCCACTTGCTATATTAACCTACATTCTTTCCAATAGAGTGGAGTGGCTGCATGATCCGACTACAACCACATGCTGAAAAGAGGCAAACCTTCCAGGCCCCAGCAGAGAGCTCACGTGAAGGGCAGATGGATGGATAGTTCTGATAAAATCAGCTGCTGACCTTCGCCTGCACACGGAGCAGTCAAAGCACGCCGTCTCTTCTCCACAACACTGGCACCATAGCCTTGTCTGGCCTCAAACTTCATTAAATAATCCTGAAACTAGCAGTTGCTTTATCAGATAGGCATTTTTTTTAAGCAAATGTTTGCTTAATGTTTTCTATCATCATGAACTGAATATTTTGGAGTTTTGGACTGTAGATCAGACAAAACAAGATATTTAAAGATATGTTGGGAGACTTTATGATGAGATGTAAATTCGTATTATCTGCTGACACATCATAGACCAAACAATTCATTTAATAATCAAGAAAATCATTTGGAGACTCATACTAATTGTTAGTTGCAGCCCTAATATTAAATAGTTCCTCAGGTGTTTAGGGCGGGAACACTGGACACCTCAGTAACAAGAAGTCAAAGAGAGCACCATGAATAGGAAGCTCTTCAAGGCTTTACTTAGTCACAGTGTAACTGAAACTTCAGGATTTCCAAGTTGTAACAATTCATCCTAAGAGGGACATGAATGTCTGTATAAAACTTCATGGCAATCCATTTAATAGTTGTTGAGACATATCAGTGTGGACCAAAGTATGGGCCTAGCTGACAGTGCCAAAGAGCCACACTGATAACAGGGGACTGGAGGAAAACACTATTATCTAAAGTAACACAGAAGGGAAAAGAGAAATGGGATGTTTCTATCGAGTTCTCTTGAAGTGCTGGACAGTTTGACTAATGTGAGCACGCCCCTGTTGAAGATGCCTCCAGGACCCTCTACTGCCGTCACCCCACCCGCTCCGCTCAGGATTAGCTCTGCTATGATTTAGCGCTGTTTCTCACTGCCCTCTGGAATGCGACAGATGACGGATCTATTTTCCTACATTGTTTCACCTGCTCTAAATGGAACCACATGCCAAACAGGACCGCCTCTCCTTTGTCTGTAATTGGAAGCACATGCACAGTGAAGTCAAAAGTAAAGCGGAGTCGACACAACCGACAGGGCTCCCCTCCCTCCTCCCACCCAGCCTCCCCTCCCTTTCGGGGTCTGGGGTGCCACATTTTGGTCCAGGCCAAGTGGGAGGCCACAGTGCACAGCCTGAGAGCATCTATTGAACTACCTGACCTGGCATTACATGTCAAATTCAGTTCAATGGGACGACTGTATCGTGTGTCCTGCGAGTCTTTCAAGCCCCCGGATTTAAATGTGAGTGACAGTTAAGAGTTTGCTGAGGAAGGAGGCCTTGACACCGAGTCTGACATGCTTTGAGAACACAAGAGGTACTGTACTGTTCATTCGCTACGGTCTGTGATGTCTGGACGGGACAGGCCATGGACGCAAGGCAGAAGGAGCACCAGCTCTTACGTCACTGTTTTTTTATCAGGGCAAGATTGCATAAGGGAAGAATGTATGATATTTATTAACCTCATCAGTCACGTTAATTTAACATGTCTGTCAGCGATGTAAGGTAGGAACTGCTCCGTGATATCCAGAGGGAGAGAACACTATACATTCAACATAACGCTTTAGTTTTTGGCAGGAAAGTAGCTAGTATTTTTTTAGAAACACGATACTGGGTACTGGTACTGGGTCCGAGTCTCTTATAGACCAAAGTAATTTAGGGAAATAAAGTCTGCAAATTCCCAAAATAATTTTGATTATTTTGAGCATTTTATCAATAAAATAGTCATATTCAGCAATTTTTATTTCCCAACATGAAGGTTTGAATGCTCTTTTTCAAATGTTGATACTTCATCTTAAATCTCAGTCTAAAATGTGCACCTTTGATATGATTTTGTAATGGTGCAACTGGAGGCCTATCATGGTGAATTTCAACAAGTTAGTGTTGTATAAAATTAAACGCAATTGTCATTCTGCACTTACCGGAAATGACCGTAACATCAGAATGTATCACCCACCAACATATTGTTTGGTAATTAAAACTTAATTTGTTTTTGTGTACCTTGTTCCACAGGGGAAATAAACTCTTTTGTGTGATTGTGTTCAACTTGCGTTGGTATCGTGCAGCAACAGCTGCAGCTTCATTGACCACTGCATTTAGAAATGGTTGGTGGTTGGTCCATTTCTGCTCGTTAGCCAAAATGGTGATCGTTGAGAGTAAAATGTGTCGGGCGTTGCATATTCAATTTGTGGCCCAGTATGAGTATACCGCCCAGGTACTCATAGGGCAATGCATGTTTCCATATGCCCTTGATATAGAAAGTTTAAATACGGTAAGTACGGGATTTGGGCCACAGCTAAGGTTTGGGTTACAATAAGTACATTACTCCCGAAAGTTACATTATGTACGTCATGTCACATTAGTCACTATTTATACTTTGTCTCCCGACTTCCTCTTTTGCTGGGCAACTGGAAGTCATGATTTATGTAACCTAATGGCCTACTAATTGGTGCAGTTTGCCCAATAGGTTTAGGGCCTTCACCTTCCAAACTATTTCAGATGTATGATGATAACCGCCTCGTCAATAGTCTGACAACTCTCAGCTTGGGTGGCACTTTACACATCTCAAGTGTGGTGTAAAAACAGCACACAGCTATTGTGAATTGCCTTTGCAGTCACTCCAGTTATATTTCAACAATATTTGAATTCTTCTAATAATCTAACTAATGAATTGACCGTCTGAAAATAATATGGTGGATGTGGTTGTCAGTGAGGTCAAGAAACCATAAAGTAATGTCCTTGATTGAGCCTGACACCGGTAGTAAACTCATCAGAGTAATCTCACAAGGGCCTCTAAATGGCCTGATTGCTGTGGAAAATCTGGCACGGGTTTATTTTTTCCACCAAAACAGTGATTAGCACCCTGTTACTCTTATTGGGGTAGATTAGCAACTCTGGCGCCAAAGAGTAGTGCAACCCCATGGCCTCACAAGTCAAATGGAGAAGATTGTTTGAGCCTCTGGCTGGTTTTAACCATTTCATCACAGGGTAGACCTTAAAGCAGCTGCAGAGGCACTGAGAGCAGGAGAGAGAACATGCGTCTCATTTTTCATGGATAACAGAAGGAGAGATAACAAAATGTGGTGTTTGAGTGTCCTGGATCTTAGTTGCAGTTTCCAGGTTTGAAGCTTGGCTTGTGCTGCAGCGACATCTACTGGTAATAATTGGATTTACAGATATTACATGAAACTTCATGAAAGTAGCAAAGTATAACGCTGTACTCTTTTTTCTACCACAATACCAGCATTTGAAAACAAAGCACAAATAATGAATGGAGCAGGACTGTTTTCTACCCCACTGATTATAAGTAGTTGTCTTTATTTGTTGATTCTTTCTTTTTGTGCAGAGGTAACAACATGGAACACATTCAAGTGAAATGATGTGTGAATGATGAGTGAAGAAATTTAAAGAAAAATGCCACTTCATACTGGACGCTATATCAAAAAGGGCTGAAGAACATGCTCAAACACAGTTAATGTGTAATTTGAATAATAAAGCAACTCAATTAGTTATTTGTTGTCCTTTTTGTTGTGAACCACACCGTAGTTTTTTAGTCTCCTTTTTGAAAATCACTTGCTATATCTCTTATATTTTGATATACAGTGTTAATCCCAATTGAGACTGACTAAAGGATGATGTGAAACTTAATCTGCTGCAGTGGAGCTCCTCACTGAGGACTTTTTGACCCTGATAAAAGCGGCTGTACACATTTACAAATTGGACAATATAGCTTTAAATCCGTTTTTGGTGGACCATCACTATTCGTCTGAGACTGGTCAGTAAAAACTTTCTAGATTTTTCCTGATATCTCTGATGGCCTGTTATACAATTAGCTACCTTTATAAGCTATTGCTGTATAGCCAACGGTATCATTAACAGCTGTTTACTCACCAGTCCAGAAGAAACGTTGTGACTTAAGCATCAAATTTAATTCCTTCACTCTCAAGATATGTCTCCACAGTGGAAAGAAATGCCAACGTTAATTCTGATTTTGCTTCTATTTTCCAAAACGTTCCAGCCATCGTTGAGTTTACTGTTTAATTCATTATAACAGGAGTTTACAATTCTACTTCTTCTTCTCATCTCGGACCGAGGGCAGACTGGACGCAACAGTGACTCAATATCATTGCCTGTTGAGGTGGGGGGGTGGGCCGGGCCTAGCTGGTTGGCATGATAACTTCAGTGGACATTTGTGCAGCACAATACATTGATTTCTTTGACGTCAACGCCGTTATTTCTTAACATTCTGTGGATAATGAAGTTAATTTGTTATCTTTTAAACTAAAAGAAATGGATATTGCACCTTTAAGTTTAGTTGTCCCTGTAAACAAATATTGACAAACGTGTTCATTCATGAGTGTCAAAGATCCAAACTGCAAAGCACATTGGTTTCTATTATAACAGCAAAAAATAATATTATGAAATGTAAATTATACTGTATGTGTAGTATCATTAGTTCAGCTAAAATTAATCATAGTTTTTTACATTACATTACATACATTTGAAAGTAAATTTGGTTTGAGGTGTTACAACAACAGAGCAGAGTGTCAGCGGAAACGCAAGTGTTTACTAAAGATTGTCAGCTGGAAAAAGAACAGCTGTGATGTCGTGGTGGGCCAGATGCACACATGATATGATTAGGGTCATGCGCTCGATCACGTACCTCTCACAGTTCACACACAGAAAGATCTCTATCTGTGCCCGATGTAAAGTACACCGATCAGCTCATCACAGAAAGGAGGGCCATGTTGTGGAAACTCTGTTTTATAAAGAGAGATAGAAAGTCAGTGCCTTCGTTTGCAGTGAACTGTTGAGGGGGGGCTCTCAGTCTGCAAAACATTATTGTGTAACAACCAATGTGGTAATAGAATATATAATGTTTTCGTTGACATTTCTGTTCAAGAGGAACATCCACAAATAAGAATGAAGTTGCTCCATTAGAACATCTTTTCATAAGATGTTTCATGCTTATACACCACTTGTGTCTTGGACACAAGAAATAGTTCAGTATAGATGTAATTCATCAGGACACTAGGTGGAGTGGAGGCAGAACTCTGAATGATCGATGTATCAAAACCTGTCAGCGCACAAAACTACAAATTTGTATGACAAGAAACCACTAACACTCAGTTCAAATTTTTTCTTTTGAAACAGCCTTTTGACAGACATCTTGTTGCAAAACAATTCAGACACAACATTTCATAGAGAATAGGACCCTTTTTTTTGTGGTGCTGTATGTGCATGTATAGGCTGGATAGGGTAAATGTGTTCTATACAGCTCTCTCTCCCTCGGTGGCTTATTAGTGAAGGCCTGTTTTAGTTCATTCAGTAGACATGGGTATTATTCAATGTCCTTAGCTACTGTACCTACAGCGATGTGGAATCACAGGAGAGGCTCGAACTATTTCTGTGCAGCGTGATAATGGACCGTTAACACAACCTGCTCCTCCTCCCCTGTCTTGCATGCACTCCCAACACAGTCAATTACTGAGATGGAGCTGTGATTGATCGTGTTGCAGGCGGACTACACAAAGGCCGCCGGTTCGATAAGGACAAATGTTCTTCTTGGCAATGCTCATTTGATTTTGTCAGGCAGTCTGTCTATGACAGCTTCTACGAACACATGCAATCCCTCAAGTCTCAAAACTATTGATTACAAAAGGCAGATACATTTCAGCAAAGACCAGTCAATAACCACAGCTGTGCGAGGACAATATAAAAGTCTTTAATAATAAATAATTGAATCAGATGATTATGGATAAGTTGCACAGAGGCAGTCACATTTCCTTTTTCTCCTCATGTCATCATCATTGATGAATTAGGTGAGTGATTGGAAAGGAGAGATGAACAGGTAATGTGTGATTTATAGTCTATATGTGTGAAAGATTGACATGAAAAGGAGAAATGTCCTATTAAAGGAGTTTTTCAACGTGAAACATCACTAAACAACCCGATCCCCTCAGTCATTACTTCCTTAATAATGAAGTTACACAGCACTGACGGCTTTTTAATGTCGTTCCAGGTCTTTTTTTCAGTGTGTAAATAAATAAAATGGCTATGATATCAAGTGGTTTTCACAATTTTCAGCATCATTGTGCCATAAAAACCTGAAGGATCTTATATTTTAAAACTTAAAAGAATTAGTTTTACATTTTGGAGAAATGTTCTCATTTCCTTGCTTTCTTTCCCAAACAACAACAATGTGCCCTTTTCATAATTTTGTTGGATTATGATATCACGTGTTAATTAGTGATTTTATCAGGTGCTGGTAGGGAAATTTTGGACAAAGCCAGACAAGCATCTTTATGCTATGCTAAACTACCTGGCAGTTAGCTTAGTTTTTCATACCGTATAGACATGAAAGAGGCATCACTCATCTCCTCTCACCTGCTAAAAGAAAGCCAAACAATATTCCCCAAGATGTTAAACTACTCCACGTGTCACTTCTCTAAGCACAACCCCCCCTCTGCTACATTCAAACTGCATGCTGTGCTGCAGCAGCTACAGCAGCATTTTAATGTAGAGGACATCAGACGGTTTTATTCACCCACATTCTGCCCCCTTGTCCCTGTTAAACTGATTGAATAGGGCAAAGGCAACGACATTCATCATATACAGGAGAAACCACCATAAAGGGCGACGCGATGCTGATAAAAAAAAGAGGGAGAGACAGGTTGCACAACACGGCGTAAAAGCCGAAGGCCTCTGGACGGGGATGACGCAGGGAAGCCGAAGCAGCAGCTGAGAGAAAATGTAGACATCAAAGAAAAGGGGCAGCAAAAAAGTTACTGATCAAATCGGCGCTGTGGTGCTGCAGGCGCACTGCAGCTCCTTCCATAACACGCTGTAAACCACACAGCACATAAACCGGCTCTTTGTATCTGCAGTATATTTCTACCCCTACCACAGGTGAACACTGTTACGCTGTGAGCTGGAAAAAAAAATGGCTTGCAATTAAAAGCCACTGCATGAAATCCCTGGGTTACCAGTGCGACCGATAACTGGCGACACGGCTCTGCAGCAAGTGGGCGTCATTGTGAAGTGCACCCGCAAGTAAACAGACAAACAGTAAACAGTGAGCTTGTGTTCAGGCGTGGTGAAATAAGTCCCTGTTTTCATGAGACTGGTCAGACACACACACACACACACACGCGCGCACACACACACACACACACACACACACACACACACACACACACACACACACACACACACACACACACACACACACACACACACACACACACACAAGCGCATAAAGAGTTTTGTGTAGCGCAGAGAGAACATCTCTTGAATCTCAAGTGTTTAAAGTTGGCCTATTTCCACCCTCCTCTAGGGTCCCGATGAGTGGAGGATGTTGTACATTCATTAGAGGAGAGTACTGTCAAGGGCCCTGCTGACGAATGACCTTGGCCCCTAACACCCGCCCAGCTGTAATATGTTTTCTTTCCTGGGGACATTATGGTGTTTCTATTAAAGAATAAGGCTGTTGATATTGTGCATTTTTCTTCATGTCGATAAACCCCGCCAATAGGCCAAAGCCAACAATGACTTGATTGTACTAATGCAGTAATATCTATAGCTAAAGTCTGATACAGCGTATTACTCCAAAAACACATTGTTGACTGAATAACATGTTCCGTCACTAAAATGAACAGGGGCATAGTAGTTTATTCTGTCTCAATCTCACATTCACCATCCTGCTGCTGTGAATTTTCATTAAAGCACCAAATTTGTATTAATCTACAGCTGAAAATAGTCCCCAAAAAATATCCTGTTTACTCCTGTTTAAATAATATTTGCTAAAAAAAATTGCAGTGTCCAGCTGTTTTAGGAAACTGCTAATGTTTTTGTAAAGTGACATGACATATTTGCAAGATTTACATGGCTGATTTCTATAGAAAGATGGACGTCTTCAGTGTTAACCAATGGGCTCGGAGCTGGATGCGATATGAGATGAGACAGTACAGAGTTACTCTGATGAGAATTTTTTCTAAAATCTGTTGGTTTTAGTCTTTTCGTGGGATTTGTTGACAATCAGAAAAATACACAATAACATTTTCCTGTAAGGATTACATACAGAAAAACAACATTCACAGCTACGTTTGATACATAATGTATAAAAGAGGCTATAATAAAATCAACGCAATATCAATCATCTGTAGGAAAAAAGAGGGAGTGAAAACCAATTCACCACTGCTGCCATTTCCTCTAATAATGTTTCCTTCGTTTACATGTTTTTTTTTTGCTGTTACATGTGTGTTGTGAGCTATTAACAAACGATGTGACAGTTCTGCATTTGGAAACCTTGAGATAGTATGAGATTGTATGAGCTATGTGAATGACCCAGAAGCACCATAATCAGAGCTGTTCAGGGGGGAGGGGGGGGACAACAATGCTGCAGAGAGAGAGCGAGCAAGAGGGAGAGAGAGGCAGAGAGAGCTCCTCTAAGTATCATGACTCATATGCTGATGTTATATAATCAGCCTGGGACCCAACACCAGGTACGACCTGGATGGTGCGCCCCAGGACATTTAGGGACATCAGTAAAAACACCCTTCACTTAACTCACCAATGCTGTTACAAGCATTTCGGGCTAGTTGTTCAAATTGGTTTCATCTCAGTTTATTTCTGTTGCAGCAGCAGGTCCCTGATTTGAATCAATGCTACTTTCAATAACACTGAGATGAACTGTCAACCATCAACATGAATGTGTTCGCTGCTTTCTGTCAAACTCCGATTTATCTCTGTCTCTCTAGCGCTCCGGCTCCGCCACACAATGAATCATTGATGGTGTTTTAGAGAAATAAGTGAGCAGTGATTATTATTGCAGAGGGCCAGTGGGAGTGTGTGCGAGTCCCACGCAGTTAGTTAGTAAGTTGGCTGGATCCGCAGTCTCCTCCCGAGAACGAGAATGTTCCAGTGCTGTGACCGTTAAGCCAAGATGGCTGTCACAATGTCCGCCGCCGCCCCCAGCTGCTAGTCCCAGGGTGGGTGCTCGTCTGTTACCTCTTGTTTTTGTTGGCAAAGTGAACGGTAATGATGGTTGCCGCATTCAGACCTCCAGTGCGCATACCTGCGTCACTGTGCCACCCATGACTCCATGAGGCAACGTCCTCCGAGCTCTGGGTAGCTGTCCACATCTTCGCTCAGTACGAGTGTTAAAGCCTGAGACTTCAGTGTGTGGTGAGCCCGAATCGGAGCACTTACATGCTCTCTGCTTGCAATGTGAGTGTCTCTAAGTGAATGAATATGCAGGATCCTGTCAAGACAAAAAAACAAGTGGTTGGCTTTCACATCTGCCTTTGCACCGAGACAAAACACAGAGCGAGTCATGTTAAAAAAAAAAAAAAAAAAAGCAGCAGCTTTTCTTTCACCTACCTGTGTTGTGTTCCTTTCGATCGTTGCTAGTCTGCAAGAAGGAGAAAAGATGACTCAGTGGCCAGATATTTTCGGGACAATTATTTGACAATTTTCTTGTTCTTTTCTGGTGTTTCTCTCTTACTGTCAAGACTGTGTTCAAAAACACCCACACACTCTTCCCAACAGTTTGAACTGCCAGACTTCATAAGAGCAAATGTTTATCATGCCAGAGGATACAAAAACAAATCAATTCATTATTATATTTAACATCAGTAAGCACAAGGACAAGCGCACAAGAAGGCCAGGAGGGCTACAAAATACAAGGGAGAGGAAGCAGTTTCCACTAACTTCTCAGTGCAGTTCACAATAAATACTGTAGTGGAACTGAGGTGCAAAACACAACAACAAAATGAGCAGTCCTGAAGTGCAAAGCGCAAATACAAAAATTGATTTGCACTTCAGGACCGTAAGTTTTTGTTGTTGTGTTTTTAAATTTTTTTTATTTGTGTTTTGCACTTCAGGGCTGCTCATTTTTGTGGTTGTGTTTTCTTTTTTGCTTTTATGTTTTGCACCTTGTATATGTCTGAGACTTTAGTGTGTGGTGGGCCAGAATCTGAGAGAATCGGAGTCGGGGATTGTGACCATATTTCACATTTAGTCACATACTAAATTGGTGACACTAATCTAGGGTGTCCATCTTGAAATCGTGGTGATCGTATACATTTTCTTTGCTGTCAGGATTAAATATGCATGTGAACCATCCACATTTCAAAATATTTTGTTTCTTTGCAGCAATATCCATATCTGGATACGTCTGTCATTTATACTGTTCAATGGTCATATATGTCATTGATAACAACCTCCTGAACCTACTAGATTTAGAAGTCCCCTACTAGCCCATATATGTGGAACATATATGTGATGATAACTGCCTATTAAATACTCTGTTAACAGTCACACTGGGTGTGTAAACAGATACAATGAATAAAACTGTTGTTAATATTATTAAACGTGTAACATTTCAAAAATAACCAATACAAAATTAAATGCCCCTCATAAATCACACGTCAATTAAAAATCCATTTATTGGACTTTGCCTTTGTCAAAATGATTGCTGTGAACTATATTTGTCTTCATACATATGGATTCCCTACAGCAATGGGAAAGTTTCTCATCAATATTCAGTAAAAATAAATGTCAAATAAACCCAAAGATCGCTGCAGGTGGTTTCATGGGGTGGTGGCTCAACCACCAGGGATTGTTTCTCTGTCCATTCTGAGATGCTTCGCTACAAGACGCCCATCAATGTCAAAGAAACGGTCTTGTTATAGCCTATGGTGTGCCACACTGACATTGTACTTAGTATTCATGCCAGATGTTCAGTTTACAGAATACAATATGTGTTGTAGATGTTCACCTTTAAGTGTAGACTTGGACTGACTAGCAGCCACAGTGGTCAGGTCTGCTGGTAGACCTACGTATACACCTCCATAGTTTCTGAGAGGAGAGGAGAGGAGAGGAGAGGAGAGGAGAGGAGAGGAGAGGAGAGGAGAGGAGAGGAGAGGAGAGGAGAGGAGAGGAGAGAAGAGAAGAGAAGAGAAGAGAAGAGAAGAGAAGAGAAGAGAAGAGAAGAGAAGAGAAGAGAAGAGAAGAGAAGAGAAGAGAAGAGAAGAG